>NW_027488603.1:900000-1064897 GCF_050948215.1 Halictus rubicundus
ATCCTATCCATTGTCCTTTCCTATCCTCTATCCAATACTATCCTCCATCCTATCCTATCCTCTATCATATCCTATCCTCTATCCTATCCTATCCTCTATCTCATCCTATCCTCTATTCCATCCTATCCTCTATTCCACCCTATCCTCCATCCTATCCTATCCTCTATCCTATTCTACCCTCTATCCAATCCTATCCTCTATCCTATCCTATCCTCCATCCTATCCTATCCTCTATCCTATCCTATCCTCTATCCTATCCTCTATCCTATCCTATCCGCTATCCTATCCTATCCTCTATCCTATCCTATCATTTATTCTATCCGATCCTCTATCCTATCCTATCCTCTATCCTATCCTATCCTCTATCCTATCCTATCCTCTATCCTCTCCTATCCTCAGTCTTATCCTATCCTCTATCCCATCCTATCCTCCATCTTATCCTATCCTCGATCCTATCCTATCCTCTATCCAATCCTATCCTCTATCCTATCCTATCCTCTATCCTATCCTATTCCTCTGTCCTATGCTACCCTCTATCCTATCCTATGCTCTATCCTATCCTATACTCTATCCTATCCTATCCTCTATCCTATCCTATCCTCTATCGTATCCTATCCTCTATCCTATCCTATCCGCTGTCTAATCCTATCCTCTATCCCATCCTATCCGCTATCGTATCCCATCCTCTATCCTATCCTATCCTCTATCATATCCTATCCTCTATCCTATCCTATCCTCTACCTCATCCTATCCTCTATTCCATCCTATCCTCTATCCTCCATCCTATCCTATCCTCTATCCTATTCTACCCTCTATCCAATCCTATCCTCTATCCTATCCTATCCTCCATCCTATCCGCTATCCTATCCTATCCTCTATCCTATCCTATCATTTATCCTATCCGATCCTCTATCCTATCCTATCCTCTATCCTATCCTATCCTCTATCCTCTCCTATCCTCAGTCTTATCCTATCCTCTATCCCATCCTATCCTCCATCTTATCCTATCCTCGATCCTATCCTATCCTCTATCCTATTCTACCCTCTATCGAAACCTATCCTCTATGATACCCTATCCTCTATCCAATCCTATCCTCTATCCTATCCTATCCTCTATCGTATCCTATCCTCTATCCTATCCTATCCGCTGTCCAATCCTATCCTCTATCCTATTCTAACCTCTATCCTATCCTATCGTCTAACCTTTCCTATCCTCTATACTCTCCTCTATCGTATCCTATCCTCTATCGTAACCTACCATCTGTATTATCCTATCCTCTATCCCATCCTATCCGCTATCGTATCCCATCCTCTATCCTATGCTATCCTCTATCACATCCTATCCACTGTCCTTTCCTATCCTCTATCCAATACTACCCTCCATCCTATCCTATCCTCTATCGTATCCTATCCTCTATCCAATCCTATCCTCTATCATATCCTATCGTTTATCCTATCCTATCCTCTATCCTATTCTATCCTCTATCGTATCCTGTCCTCTATCCTACGCTACCATCTATCCTATCCTATCCTCTATCCCATCCAATGCTCTATCCTATCCTATCCTCGATACTATCCTATCCTCTATCCAATCCTGTCCTCTATCCTATCCTATCCTCTATCCTATCCTATCCTCTATCTAATCCTATCCTCTGTCCTATCCTATCCTCTATCCTATCCCATCCTCAGTCTTATCCTATCCTCTATCCCATCCTATCCTCCATCTTATCCTACCCTCTATCCTATCCTATCCTGTATCTCATCCTATCCTCTATACCATCCTATCCTCGATCCTATCCTATCCTCTATCCTATCCTATCCTCTATCGTATCCTATCCCCCATCCTATCCTATCCTCAATCCTATCCTATCCTCCATCCTATCCTATCCTCCATCCTATCCTATCCTCTATCCTACCCAATCCCCAATCGTATCCTCTATCCTATCCTATCCTCTATCATATCCTATCCTCTATCCTATCCTATCTTCTATCCTATCCTATCCGCTATCGTATCCCATCCTCTATCCTATCCTGTCCTCTGTCATATCCTATCCTCTATCCTATCCTATCCTCTATCCTATCCTAACCTCTATCTCATCCTATCCTCTATTCCATCCTATCCTCGATCCTATCCTATCCTCTATTGTATCCTATCCCCTATCCTGTCCTATCCTCAATCCTCTCCTATCCTCTATACTTTCCTATCCTCTATCCTATCCTATCCTCTATCCTATTCTATCCTCTACCGTATCCTGTCCTCTATCCTACCCTACCATCTATCCTATCCTATCCTCTATCCCATCCTATGCTCTATCCTATCCTATCCTCGATACTATCCTATCCTCTATCCAATCCTGTCCTCTATCCTATCCTATCCTCTATCCTATCCTATCCTCGATCCTATCCTATCCTCAGTCTTATCCTATCCTCTATCCCATCCTATCCTCCATCTTATCCTACCCTCTATCCTATCCTATCCTGTATCTCATCCTATCCTCTATACCATCCTATCCTCGATCCTATCTTATCCTCTATCCTATCCTATCCTCTATCGTATCCTATCCCCTATCCTATCCTATCCTCAATCCTATCCTATCCTCCATCCTATCCTATCCTCTATCCTATCCTATCCTCTATCCTATCCTATCCTCTATCTTATCCTATCCTCTATCCCATCCTGTCCTCCATCTTATCCTATCCTCTATCCCATCCTATCCTCCATCCTCACCTATCCTCTATCCAATCCTATCCTCTATCCTATTCTACCCTCTATCGAAACCTATCCTCTATGATACCCTATCCTCTATCCAATCCTATCCTCTATCCAATCCTATCCTCTATCGTATCCTATCCTTTATCCTATCCTATCCTCTATCCTATTCTATCCTCTATCGTATCCTATCCTCTATCCTATCCTACCATCTATCCTATCCTATCCTCTATCACATCCTATACTCTATCCTATCCTATCCTCTATCCTATCCTACCATCTATCCTATCCTATCCTCTATCCCATCCTATGCTCTATCCTATCCTATCCTCGATCCTATCCTATCCTCTATCCAATCCTATCCTCTATCCTATCCTATCCTCTATCCTATCCTATCCTCGATCCTATCCTATCCTCAGTCTTATCCTATCCTCTATCCCATCCTATCCTCCATCTTATCCTACCCTCTATCCTATCCTATCCTGTATCTCATCCTATCCTCTATACCATCCTATCCTCGATCCTATCCTATCCTCTATCCTATCCTATCCTCTATCGTATCCTATCCCCTATCCTATCCTATCCTCAATCCTATCCTATCCTCCATCCTATCCTATCCTCTATCCTATCCTATCCTCTATCCTATCCTATCCTCTATCTTATCCTATCCTCTATCCCATCCTGTCCTCCATCTTATCCTATCCTCTATCCCATCCTATCCTCCATCCTCACCTATCCTCTATCCAATCCTATCCTCTATCACATCCTATACTCTATCCTATCCTATCCTCTATCCTATCCTACCATCTATCCTATCCTATCCTCTATCCCATCCTATGCTCTATACTATCCTATCCTCGATCCTATCCTATCCTCTATCCAATCCTATCCTCTATCCTATCCTATCCTCTATCCTATCCTATCCTCGATCCTATCCTATCCTCAGTCTTATCCTATCCTCTATCCCATCCTATCCTCCATCTTATCCTACCCTCTATCCTATCCTATCCTGTATCTCATCCTATCCTCTATACCATCCTATCCTCGATCCTATCCTATCCTCTATCCTATCCTATCCTCTATCGTATCCTATCCCCTATCCTATCCTATCCTCAATCCTATCCTATCCTCCATCCTATCCTATCCTCTATCCTATCCTATCCTCTATCCTATCCTATCCTCTATCTTATCCTATCCTCTATCCCATCCTGTCCTCCATCTTATCCTATCCTCTATCCCATCCTATCCTCCATCCTCACCTATCCTCTATCCAATCCTATCCTCTATCCTATTCTACCCTCTATCGAAACCTATCCTCTATGATACCCTATCCTCTATCCAATCCTATCCTCTATCCAATCCTATCCTCTATCGTATCCTATCCTTTATCCTATCCTATCCTCTATCCTATTCTATCCTCTATCGTATCCTATCCTCTATCCTATCCTACCATCTATCCTATCCTATCCTCTATCACATCCTATACTCTATCCTATCCTATCCTCTATCCTATCCTACCATCTATCCTATCCTATCCTCTATCCCATCCTATGCTCTATCCTATCCTATCCTCGATCCTATCCTATCCTCTATCCAATCCTATCCTCTATCCTATCCTATCCTTTATCCTATCCTATCCTCTATCTAATCCTATCCTCTATCCGATCCTATCCTCTATCCTCTCCTATCCTCAGTCTTATCCTATCCTCTATCCCATCCTATCCTCCATCTTATCCTATCCTCGATCCTATCCTATCCTCTATCCAATCCTATCCTCCATCCGATCCTATCCTTTATCCTATCCTATCCTCTATCTAATCCTATCCTCTATCCGATCCTATCCTCTATCCTCTCCTATCCTCAGTCTTATCCTATCCTCTATCCCATCCTATCCTCCATCTTATCCTATCCTCGATCCTATCCTATCCTCTATTACATCCTATCCTCTATTCCATCCTATCCTCCATCCTATCCTATTCTCTATCCTATTCTACCCTCTATCCAATCCTATCCTCTATCCAATCCTATCCTCTATCGTATCCTATCCTTTATCCTATCCTATCCTCTATCCTATTCTATCCTCTATCGTATCCTATCCTCTATCCTATCCTACCATCTATCCTATCCTATCCTCTATCCCATCCTATCCTCTATCCTATCCTATCACTTATCCTATCCTATCCTCTATCGCATCCTGCCATATATCCGGTACTGTTCTCTATCCTATCCTATCCGCTGTCGAATCCTATCCTCTATCGTATCCTATCCTCTATCCTATCCTATCCTCTATCTCATCCTATCCTCTATTACATCCTATCCTCTATTCCATCCTATCCTCCATCCTATCCTATCCTCTATCCTATCATATACTCTATCCTATCCTGTCCTCTATCCTATCCTATCTTCTATCTTATCATATCCTCTATCCCATCCTATCCTCCATCCTATCCTATCCTCTATCCTATACTATCCTCTATCCTATCCTATCCTCTATCGTATCCTATCCTCTATCCTATCCTATCCTCTATCGTATCCTATCCCCTATTCTATCCTATCCTCAATCCTATCCTATCCTCCATCCTATCCTATCCTCTATCCTATCCTATCCTCTATCCTATCCTCTATCCTATCCTATCCTGTATCTTATCCTATCCTCTATCCCAACCTGTCCTCCATCTTATCCTATCCTCTATCCCATCCTATCCTCCATCCTCACCTATCCTCTATCCAATCCTATCCTCTATCCTATTCTACCCTCTATCGAAACCTATCCTCTATGATATCCTATCCTCTATCCAATCCTATCCTCTATCGTATCCTATCCTTTATCCTATCCTATCCTCTATCCTATCCTATCCTCTATCCTATCCTATCCTCTATCCTATCCTATCCGCTATCCTATCCTATTCTCTATCCTATCCTATCATTTATCCTATCCGATCCTCTATCCTATCCTATCCTCTATCCTATCCTATCCTCTATCCTATCCTATCCTCTATCCTGTCCTATCCTCTATCCTTTCTTATCCTCAGTCTTATCCTATCCTCTATCCCATCCTATCCTCCATCTTATCCTATCCTCGATCCTATCCTATCCTCTATCCTATCCTATCCTCTATCCTATCCTATCCTCTATCCTATCCTATCCGCTATCCTATCCTATCCTCTATCCTATCCTATCATTTATCCTATCCGATCCTCTATCCTATCCTATCCTCTATCCTATCCTATCCTCTATCCTATCCTATCCTCTATCCTCTCCTATCCTCAGTCTTATCCTATCCTCTATCCCATCCTATCCTCCATCTTATCCTATCCTCGATCCTATCCTATCCTCTATCCAATCCTATCCTCTATCCTATCCTATCCTCTATCCTATCCTATTCCTCTGTCCTATGCTACCCTCTATCCTATCCTATCCTCTATCCTATCCTATACTCTATCCTATCCTATCCTCTATCCTATCCTATCTTCTATCTTATCATATCCTCTATCCCATCCTATCCTCCATCCTATCCTATCCTCTATCCTATACTATCCTCTATCCTATCCTATCCTCTATCGTATCCTACCCTCTATCCTATACTATCCGCTGTCTAATCCTATCCTCTATTCTATTCTAGCCTCTATCCTATCCTATCGTCTAACCTTTCCTATCCTCTATACTCTCCTCTATCGTATCCTATCCTCTATCCTATACTATCCGCTGTCTAATCCTATCCTCTATTCTATTCTAGCCTCTATCCTATCCTATCGTCTAACCTTTCCTATCCTCTATACTCTCCTCTATCGTATCCTATCCTCTATCGTAACCTACCATCTATCCTATCCTATCCTCTATCCCATCCTATCCGCTATCGTATCCCATCGTCTATCCTATGCTATCCTCTATCATATCCTATCCTCTATCCTATCCTATCCTCTATCTCATCCTATCCTCTATTCCATCCTATCCTCTATTCCATCCTATCCTCCATCCTATCCTATCCACTATCCTATTCTACCCTCTATCCAATCCTATCCTGTATCCTATCCTATCCTCTATCCTATCATATCCTCTATCCTATCCTATCCGCTATCCTATCCTATCCTCTATCCTATCCTATCCTCTATCCTATCCTATCCTCTATCCTATCCTATCCTCTATCCTATTCGATCTTCTATCTTATCATATCCTCTATCCCATCCTATCCTCCATCCTATCCTATCCTCTATCCTATACTATCCTCTATCCTAACCTATCCTCTACCGTATCCTATCCGTTTTCCTATCCTATCCTCTATCCTATTCTATCCTCTATCGCATCGTGTCCTCTATCCTATCCTACCATCTATCCTATCCTATCCTCTATCCCATCCTATGCTCTATCCTATCCTATCCTCGATCCTATCGTATCCTCTATCCAATCCTATCCTCTATCCTATCCTATCCTCTATCCTATCCTATCCTCTATCCAATCCTATCCTCTATCCTATCCTATCCTCTATCCTATCCCATCCTCTATCGTATCCTATCCTCTATCCTATCCTCTTCCTCTATCCTATGCTACCCGCTATCCTATCCTATCCTCTATCCTATCCTATACTCTATCCTATCCTATCCTCAATCCTATCCTATCTTCTATCCTATCCTATCCTCTATCCTATCCTATACTCTATCCTATCCTATCCTCTATCCTACCCTATCTTCTATCTTATCATATCCTCTATTCCATCCTATCCTCTATCCTATCCTATTCCTCTATCCTATGCTATCCTCTATCCTATCCTATACTCTATCCTATCCTATCCTCTATCCTATCCTATCTTCTATCTTATCATATCCTCTATCTCATCCTATCCTCCATCCTATCCTATCCTCTATCCTATCCTATCCTCTATCCTATCCTATCCTCTATCCAATCCTATCCTCTATCCTATCCTATCCTCTATCTTATCCTATCCTCTATCCTATACTATCCTCCATCCTATCCTATCCTCTATCGTATCATATGCTCTATCCTATCCTATCCTCCATCCTATCCTATCCTCCATCCGATCCAATCCCCTATCCTACCCTATCCTCTACAATATCGTATCCTCTATCATATCCTATCCTCTATCCTATAATATCCTCTATCCTACCCAATCTTCTATCCTATAATATCCTCTATCCTATCCAATCCTCTATCCTATCCAATCCTCTTTCCTATCCAATCCTCTATCCTATCCAATCCTCTATCCTATCCTCTATCCTATCATCCAACCTATCATATCCACTATCCTATCCTGTCCTCTAACCTATCCTATCCTCTATCTTATCCTATCCTCTATCCTATCATCCACCCTATCCTATCCACTGTCCTATCCTGTCCTCTATTCTATCCTACCGCCTATAATATCGTATCATCTCTCCTATCCTATTCTCTATCCTATCCAATCCTCTAACCTATCATATCCTCTATTCTATCCAATCCCCTATCAAATCATCTATCCTATCCTATCCTCTATCCTATCCAATCCCCTATCCTATCCTCTATCCCGTCCTAACCTCAATCCTATCCTATACTGTACTATATCCTATCCTCTATCCTATCCTCTATAATATCGTATACTCTATCATATCCTATCCTCTATCCTATAATATCATGTATCCTATCCTATTCTCTATTCTATCCTGTCCTCTATCCTATCTTATCCTCTATCCTATCCTATCCTCTATCCTATCCTATCATCTTTCCTATACTATCCACTATCGTATCCAATCCTCTATCCTATACTATCCCCTATACTATCCTCTATCCTATCCTATCCTCTATCCTAGCCAATCTCTTATCCTATCCTCTACCCTATCCTATCCTCTATCGTTTCCTATCCTCTTTCCTATCCAATCCCATATCCTATCCTCTATCCTATCCTATCCTGTATCCTATCCCATCCCCTAGCCTATCCTCTATCCTATACTATCCTCTATCCTATCCTGTCCTCTATCCTATCCAATCCTCTATCCTATCCAATCCCCTATCCTATCCTCTATCCTATCCTATCCTCAATCCTAGCCTATCCTCTATTTTATCCTACCGCCTATAATATCGTATCATCTATCCCATCCTATTCTCTAGCCTATCCAATCCTCTAATCTATCAGATCCTCTATTCTATCCAATCCCCTATCAGATCCGCTATCCTATCCTTTCCTCTATCCTATCCTTTCCTCTATCCTATCCTCTCCTCTATCCTACCCTATCCACTATCCTATCCTATCCTCTATCCTATCCAATCCTCTACCCCATCCTCTATCCTATACTATCCTCTATCCTATCCTATCCTCTATCCTATCCAATCCTCTATCCTATCCAATCCCCTATCCTATCCTCTATCCTATCCTATCCTCAATCCTAGCCTATCCTCTATTTAAACTACCGCCTATAATATCGTATCATCTATCCCATCCTATTCTCTATCCTATCCAATCCTCTAATCTATCATATCCTCTATTCTATCCAATCCCCTATCAGATCCGCTATCCTATCCTATCCTCTATCCTATCCTATCCTCTATCCTATCCTGTCCTCTATCATATCTTATCATACATCGTATCCTATCCTCTATCCTATCATATTCTCTATCCAATCCTATCCTTTCCTCAATCCTATCCTATCCTCTATCCCATCCTATCCTCTACAATATCATATACTCTATCATATCCTATCCTCTATCCTATATTATCTTCTATCCTATCCTATCCTCTATCCTAGCCAATCCCCTATCCTATCCTCTATCCTATCCTATCCTCTATCGTTTCCTATCCTCTTTCCTATCCTATCCTCTATCCTATCCTATCCTCTATCCTATCCTATGCTCTATCCTATCCTATCCTCTATCCTATCCTGACGTCTATCCTATCCTCTATCCTATCCTATCCTCTATCCTATCCTATCCTCTATCCTATCCTATCCTCTATCCTATCCTATCCTCTATCCTATCCTATCCTCTATCCTATCCTATCCTCTATCCTATCAAATCGATTATCCTATCCTCTATCCTATCCTATCCTGTATCCTATCCAATCGTCTATCCTATCCTATCATCTATCCTCAATCATATCCTTTCCTGTATACTATCCAATCCTCTATCCTATCCTGTCCTCTATCCTATCCTATCCTCTATCCTATCCTATCCTCGATCCTATCCTATCGTCTATCCTATCCTCTATCCTATCCTATCCTCTATCCTATCCTATTCTCTATCCTATCCTATACTGTATCCTATCCTATCTTCTATCCTATCCTATCCTCTATCCCATCAAATCCCCTATCCTATCCTCTATCCTATCCTACCCTCTATCCTATCCTATCCTCAATCCTATCCTATCCCCTATCCTATCCTATCCTCTATCCTCTATCCTATCCTATCCTCTGTCCTATACAATCCTGTATCCTATCCTATCCTGTATCCTATCCTATCCTCTATCCTATCCTATCCTGTATCCTATAATATCATCTATCCTATCCTATCCTCAACCCTATCCTATCCTCTATCCTATCCTATCCTGTATCCTATCCTATCCTCTATAATATCGTATCCTCTATAATATCGTATCCTCTACAATATCGTATCCTCTATCGTACCCTATCCTCTTTCCTATCCTATCCTCAATCCTATCCTATCCTCTATCCTATCCAATCCCCTATCTTATCCTCTTTCCTATCCTATCCTCTATCCTATACAATCCTGTATCCTATCCTATCCTCTATCCTATCCTACCCTCTATCCTATCATATCCTCAATCCTATCCTATCCCCTATCCTATCCTATCCTCTATCCTCTATCCTCTATCCTATCCTATCCTCTGTCCTATACAATCCTGTATCCTATCCTATGCTGTATCCTATCCTATCCTCTATCCTATCCTATCCTGTATCCTATAATATCATCTATCCTATCCTATCCTCAACCCTATCCTATCCTCTATCCTATCCTATCCTGTATCCTATCCTATCCTCTATAATATCGTATCCTCTATAATATCGTATCCTCTACAATATCGTATCCTCTATCGTACCCTATCCTCTTTCCTATCCTATCCTCAATCCTATCCTATCCTCTATCCTATCCTATCCTCTATCCTTTCCTATCCACTATCCTATCCTATCCGCTATCCTATCCTATCCTATCCTCTATCCTATCCTATCATTTATCCTATCCTATCCTCTATCGCATCCTGCCATATATCCGATACTATTCTCTATCCTATCCTATCCGCTGTCCAATCCTATCCTCTATCCTATTCTAGCCTCTATCCTATCCTATCGTCTATCCTTTCCTATCCTCTATACTCTCCTCTATCGTATCCTATCCTCTATCGTATCCTACCATCTATCCTATCCTATCCTCTATCCCATCCTATCCGCTATCATATCCCATCCTCTATCCTATCCTATCCTCTATCATATCCTATCCTCTATCCTATCCTATCCTCTACCGTATCCTATCCTCTATCCAATCCTATCCTCTATCATATTATATCCTCAATCCTATCCTATCCTCTATCCCATCCTATCCTCCATCTTATCCTATCCTCCATCCTATCCTATCCTCTATCCTATACTATCCTCTTTCCTATCCTATCCTCTATCCTTTCCTATCCACTATCCTATCCTATCCGCTATCCTATCCTATCCTCTATCCTATCCTATCATTTATCCTATCCTATCCTCTATCGCATCCTGCCATATATCCGATACTATCCTCTATCCAATCCTATTCTCTATCGTATCCTATCGTTTATCCTATCCTATCCTCTATCCTATTCTATCCTATATCGTATCCTATCCTCTATCGTATCCTACCATCTATCCTATCCTATCCTCTATCCCATCCTATCCTCTATCCTATCCTATCCTATCCTCTATTCTATCCTATCCTCTATCCAATCCTATACTCTATCCTATCCTATTCCTCTATCCTATGCTATCCTCTATCCTATTCTATCCTCCATCCTATCCTATCCTCTATCCTATCCTATCCTCTATCTTATCCTATCCTCTATCCCATCCTATCCTCCATCCTATCTTGTCCTCTATAGTATACTATCCTCTATCCTAACCTATCCTCTATCCTATCCTATCATTTATCCTATCCTATCCTCTATCGTATCCTACCATCTATCCTATCCTATCCTCTATCCCATCCTATCATCTATCCTATCCTATCCTCTATCCTATCCTATCCTCGATCCAATCCTATACTCTATCCTATCCTATTCCTCTATCCTATGCTATCCTCTATCCTATCCTATCCTCTATCCTATCCTATCTTCTATCTTGTCATATCCTCTATCCCATCCTATCCTCCATCCTATCCTGTCCTCTATCCTATACTATCCTCTATCCTATCCTATCCTCTATCCTTTCCTATCCACTATCCTATCCTATCCGCTATCCTATCCTATCCTATCCTCTATCCTATCCTATCATTTATCCTATCCTATCCTCTATCGCATCCTGCCATATATCCGATACTATTCTCTATCCTATCCTATCCGCTGTCCAATCCTATCCTCTATCCTATTCTAGCCTCTATCCTATTCTATCGTCTATCCTTTCCTATCCTCTATACTCTCCTCTATCGTATCCTATCCTCTATCGTATCCTACCATCTATCCTATCCTATCCTCTATCCCATCCTATCCGCTATCGTATCCCATCCTCTATCCTATCCTATCCTCTATCATATCCTATCCTCTATCCTATCCTATCCTCTACCGTATCCTATCCTCTATCCAATCCTATCCTCTATCATATTATATCCTCAATCCTATCCTATCCTCTATCCCATCCTATCCTCCATCTTATCCTATCCTCTATCCCATCCTATCCTCCATCCTATCCTATCCTCTATCCTATACTATCCTCTATCCAATCCAATCCTCTATCATATCCTCTCCTCAATCCTATCCTATCCTCTATCTTATCCTATCCTCTATCCCATCCTATCCTCCATCCTAACCTATCCTCTATCGTATCCTATCATTTATCCTATCCTATCCTCTATCCTATCTTATCCTCTATCCTATCCTATCCTCTATCCTATCTTATCCTCCATCCTATCCTATCCTCTATCGTATACTATCCTCTATCCTATCCTATCCTCTATTGTATCCTATCCTGTATCGTATCCAATCCACTATCATATCCTATCCTCTGTCCTATCCTATCCTCTATCTTATCGTATCATCTATCCCATCCTATCCTCCATCCTATCCTATCCTATACTCTATCTTATCGTATCCTCTATCCCATCCTGACCTCCAACCCATCTTATCCTCCATCCTATACTATCCTCTACCCTATCCTATCCTCTATCCTATCCTATCCTCCATTTTATCCTATCCTCTATCCCATCCTATCCTCTATCGTATCCTATCCTTTATCCTATCCTATCCTCTATCCTATTCTATCCTCTATCGTATCCTATCCTATATCGTATCCTACCATCTATCCTATCCTATCCTCTATCCCATCCTATCCTCTATCGTATCCAATCCTCTATCCTATCCAATCCTCTATCCTTTCCTATATCCTATCCTCTATCCAATCCCCTCCTCTATCGTTTCATATCCTCTATCCTATCCTCTACAATATCCTATCCTCTATCCTACCCTATCCCCTATCTTATCGTATCCTCTATCCCATCCTATCCTCCATCCTATCCTATCCTCTATCCTATACTATCCTCTATCCTATCCTATCCTCTACCGTATCCTACCATGTATCCTATCCTATTCTCTATCCTATCCTATCCTCTATCGTATACTATCCTCTATCCTGTAACCGTACATTCCTCTTTCGACTACGTTGATTGGATTTTTCCCTGTCCCGACGACTCAAGGGTTATTTATATTAAGACACGGGGGCCGGTTACTACCCCCAATTCCCTACGCGTGTAAATCCGCGAAGGAGATGGATTCGTGCCTCGAGGCACTGGAAAGCGGCGAGGTTTGGACGAGACAAATAAAGCTTGTAGACAAATTACTGGTAAAATTGGCAGTATATTCTTGGAAGAACTATTTTTGTTTTGACGAGCAATCTCTCCGGTATGCTCGGAGATGAGCTATTTGTTTACAGAACGACTCGTGATCTGTCCCGACGTACGGGGCAATAAATTCCTCTATGTCGACGCGCTGAATACCGCGTAACGGTAATCCGTACCGAGTTCTCGCAACACGTAAACACGCAATGTACGCCGTGTTACGACGCACGCAGTTCGCTCGCTTTGCCTCTACACCTGGTTCTTTTTTATAAACGATTCTAACGATTTGAATGTGTATCGCGCCTCACTATATGCGAATTCGTGACCTGTCTAACCAACCGTGCACTCGGCCGCGAAAGCGTACGAGTAGTCCGGTTGGAGACACACACTAAAAACCCCTGGCACTCCACGCGACCGAGGAGTTTACTCTTCAGCACGATACGTGGCCTCCGAGCAATCTCCGTATCGGTAGCGGCAGAATGACAAGAATTGTGCACAGTCCGCTCGCTCTAATCCGACCCGTGTGCCTGACGCAGTGACGGTTGAACGACTCGTTTCGACCTCGTAACCGATCGAAGGCGAACCCGTCAGACCACCCAAGTATTTGGCCGAATTCTCGTACGAATAGCCCAAGTGGAGACACACACTAAAAACCCCTGGCACTCCACGCAACTAAGAAGTTTCCTCTTCAGCACGATGCGTGGCCTCCGAGCAATCTCCGTGTAAGTAGCGGCAGAATGACAAGGATTGTGCAAGGTTCGGTCGTATCGAATCGACCCGAAGGGAAATTGTGAGTTCGTTCGAACAATCCGTATGCGTACGACGCACTGCACGATTGTGGACTTGTCAGACCGTCCATACACTCGTCCGAATACTCGTACGAGTGGTCTGGATGGAGACGCACAACAAGTCGTAGGTCACGCCACGCTACCAAGGACTACGCTCTTCAGCACGATACGTGGCCTCCGAACGTCTTCCTTGTTGATAGCGGCAGAATGATCACGACCATGCAAATCCCACCGAAGCAGTGCTGGGCATTTCGAACGAGAACCACGAAAATTACGATGACGAAGTGTCCACTCGGTATCACGATTACGACGAAAGATTTATGGATTTTAAATTACCCGTGATAATTCCACAGAACACAAACTGCGTCTTAATGGTCGGCAATGCCACAGCGCAGTTTGCACCTGTGACTCCTCGGTTTGAGGCGCGTACGTGTCGAGGATAGAACAGTCGGTTTGCCTGTTCTATCGGGTCGGTTTTGACCCCTCGATCGCGTACCGTGTTTCGCCGACGGGACACTTCGCGAGACGCGTGCGGCTAGAACCGCTTCCAGATGTAGAGTGCTCTATCTGCGGCACGCATCGACCTCCTTCGATCGGTATCGAGTGGGGATCGATGCGTGCGCATTGCGACAAGTGTCGCGATATTTCGCGGTCCTTTTCTCCGTCAGAACTCGCGGGTTACGTCACGGAGCGTTATGGTGGGGTCGACATCGACGTTCGATATATGGGGTGTATCAATATGTAACCTGTACGGTTACAATCCTATCCTATCCTCTACGGTATCCTACCATCTATCCTGTCCTATCTTCTATCACATCCTATCCTCTATCCCATCCTATCCTCCATCCCAACCTCTCCGCTATCCTATCCTATCATTTATCCTATCCTATCCTCTATCCTATCCTATCTTCTATCTTATCATATCCTCTACCCCATCCTATCCTCCATCCTATCCTATCCTCTATCGTATACTATCCTCTATCCTATCCTATACTCTACCGTATCCTACGATCTATCCTGTCCTATCTTCTATCACATCCTATCCTCTGTCCTTTCCTATCCTCTATCTAATCCTATCCTCCATCCTATCCTATCCGCTATCGTATCATATCCTCTATCCAATCCTATCCTCTATCATATCCTATCCTCAATCCTATCCTATCCTCTACCCAATCCTATGCTCTATCGTATACTATCCTTTATCCTATCCTATCCTCTATCCTATTCTATCCTATATCGTATCCTATCCTCTATCGTATCCTACCATCTATCCTATCCTATCCTCTATCCCATCCTATCCTCTATCCTATCCTATCCTCTATCCTATCCTATCCTCTATCCAATCCTATACTCTATCCTATCCTATTCCTCTATCCTATGCTATCCTCTATCCTATCCTATCCTCTATCCTATCCTATCCTCTATCCTATCCTATCTTCCACCTTATCCTATCCTCTATCCAATACTATCCTCCATCCTACCCTATCCTCTATCGTATCCTATCCTCTATCCAATCCTATCCTCTATCCTATCCTACCAACTATCCTATCCTATCCTCTATCCCATCCTATCCACTATCGTATCCTATCCTCTATCCTATCCTATTCCTCTATCCTATGCAACCCTCTATCCCATCCTATCCTCTATCCTATTCTATCTTCTATTTTATCATATCCTCTATCCCTTCCTATCCTCCATCTTATCCTATCCTCTATCCTATACTATCCTCTATCCTATCCTATCCTCTACCGTATCCTATCCTCTATCCAATCCTATCCTCTATCATATCCTATCCTCAATCCTATCCTATGGTCTATCCCATCCTATCCTCCATCTTATCCTATCCTCTATCCCATCCTATCCTCCATCCTAACCTCTCCTCTATCCTATCCTATCCTTAATCCTAGCCCATCCTCTATCCTATCCTACCGCCTATAATATCGTATCATCTATCCCATCCTATTCTCTATCCTATCCAATCCTCTAGTCTATCATATCCTCTATTCTATCCAATCCCCTATCAGATCCGCTATCCTATCCTATCCTCTATCCTCTCCTCTCCTCTATCCTACCCTATCCACTATCCTATCCTATCCTCTATCCTATCCGATCCTCTACCCTATCCTATCCTGTCCTGTATCCTATCCTCTATCCTATCCTGTCCTCTCTCCTATCCTATCCTCTATCCTATCCTGTCCTCTATCATATCTTATCATCCATCGTATCCTATCCTCTATCCTATCATATTCTCTATCCTATCCTATCCTCAATCCTATCCTATCCTCTATCCTATCCTACCGCCCATAATATCGTATCATCTATCCTATCCTATTCTCTATCCTATCCTATCCTCTATCTTATCCTATCCTCTATCCTATACTATCCTCCATCCTATCCTATCCTCTATCGTATCATATGGTCTATCCTATCCTATCCTCCATCCTATCCTATCCTCCATCCGATCAAATCCCCTATCCTACCCTCTATCCTACCCTATCCTCTACAATATCGTATCCTCTATATTATCCTATCCTCTATCCTATCCAATCCCCTATCCTATCCTCTATCCCGTCCTATCCTCAATCCTATCCTATACTGTACTATATCCTATCCTCTATCCTATCCTCTATAATATCGTATACTCTATCATATCCTATCCTCTATCCTATAATATCATGTATCCTATCCTATTCTCTATTCTATCCTGTCCTCTATCCTATCTTATCCTCTATCCTATCCTATCCTCTATCCTATCCTATCCTCTTTCCTATACTATCCACTATCTTATCCAATCCTCTATCCTATACAATCCCCTATACTATCCTCTATCCTATCCTATCCTCTATCCTAGCCAATCTCCTATCCTATCCTCTATCCTATCCTATCCTCTATCGTTTCCTATCCTCTTTCCTATCCGATCCCATATCCTATCCTCTATCCTATCCTATCCTCTATCCTATCCCATCCCCTAGCCTATCCTCTATCCTATACTATCCTCTATCCTATCCTATCCTCTATCCTATCCAATCCTCTATCCTATCCAATCCCCTATCCTATCCTCTATCCTATCCTATCCTCAATCCTAGCCTATCCTCTATTTTATCCTACCGCCTATAATATCGTATCATCTATCCCATCCTATTCTCTAGCCTATCCAATCCTCTAATCTATCAGATCCTCTATTCTATCCAATCCCCTATCAGATCCGCTATCCTATCCTATATTCTATCCTATCCTCTCCTCTATCCTACCCTATCCACTATCCTATCCTATCCTCTATCCTATCCAATCCCCTATCCTATCCTCTATCCCGTCCTATCCTCAATCCTATCCTATACTGTACTATATCCTATCCTCTATCCTATACTGTACTATATCCTATCCTCTATCCTATCCTCTATAATATCGTATACTCTATCATATCCTATCCTCTATCCTATAATATCATGTATCCTATCCTATTCTCTATTCTATCCTGTCCTCTATCCTATCTTATCCTCTATCCTATCCTATCCTCTATCCTATCCTATCCTCTTTCCTATACTATCCACTATCGTATCCAATCCTCTATCCTATACAATCCCCTATACTATCCTCTATCCTATCCTATCCTCTATCCTAGCCAATCTCCTATCCTATCCTCTATCCTATCCTATCCTCTATCGTTTCCTATCCTCTTTCCTATCCAATCCCATATCCTATCCTCTATCCTATCCTATCCTCTATCCTATCCCATCCCCTAGCCTATCTTCTATCCTATCCTATCCTCAATCCTAGCCTATCCTCTATTTTATCCTACCGCCTATAATATCGTATCATCTATCCTATCCTATCCTCTATCCTATCCGATCCTCTACCCTATCCTATCCTGTCCTGTATCCTATCCTCTATCCTATCCTGTCCTCTCTCCTATCCTATCCTCTATCCTAGCCAATCTCCTATCCTATCCTCTATCCTATCCTATCCTCTATCGTTTCCTATCCTCTTTCCTATCCAATCCCATATCCTATCCTCTATCCTATCCTATCCTCTATCCTATCCCATCCCCTAGCCTATCCTCTATCCTATCCAATCCCCTATCCTATCCTCTATCCTATCCTATCCTCAATCCTAGCCTATCCTCTATTTTATCCTACCGCCTATAATATCGTATCATCTATCCTATCCTATCCTCTATCCTATCCGATACTCTACCCTATCCTATCCTGTCCTGTATCCTATCCTCTATCCTATCCTATCCTGTATCCTATCCAATCGTCTATCCTATCCTATAATCTATCCTCAATCATATCCTTTCCTGTATACTATCCAATCCTCTATCCTATCCTGTCCTCTATCCTATCCTATCCTCTATCCTATCCTATCCTCGATCCTATCCTATCGTCTATCCTATCCTCTATCCTATCCTATCCTCTATCCTATCCTATTCTCTATCCTATCCTATACTCTATCCTATCCTATCCTCTATCATATCCTATCTTCTATCCTATCCTATCCTCTATCCCATCAAATCCCCTATCCTATCCTCTATCCTATCCTACCCTCTATCCTATCCTATCCTCAATCCTATCCTATCCCCTATCCTATCCTATCCTCTATCCTCTATCCTATCCTATCCTCTGTCATATACAATCCTGTATCCTATCCTATCCTGTATCCTATCCTATCCTCTATCCTATCCTATCCTGTATCCTATAATATCATCTATCCTATCCTATCCTCAACCCTATCCTATCCTCTATCCTATCCTATCCTGTATCCTATTATATCATCTATCCTATCCTATCCTCAACCCTATCCTATCCTCTATCCTATCCTATCCTGTATCCTATCCTATCCTCTATAATATCGTATCCTCTATAATATCGTATCCTCTACAATATCGTATCCTCTATCGTACCCTATCTTCTTTCCTATCCTATCCTCAATCCTATCCTATCCTCTATCCTATCCAATCCCCTATCTTATCCTCTTTCCTATCCTATCCTCTATCCTATACAATCCTGTATCCTATCCTGTCCTCTATCCTATCCTATCCTCTATCCTATCCTATCCTCTATCCTAGCCAATCCCCTATCCTATCCTCTATCCTATCCTATCCTCTATCGTTTCCTATCCTCTTTCCTATCCAATCCCATATCCCACCATCTATCCTATCCCATCCCCTAGCCTATCATCTATCCTATACTATCCTATCCTCTATCCTATACATTCCTCTATCCTATCCAATCCACTATCCTATCCTCTATCCTATCCTATCCTTAATCCTAGCCCATCCTCTATCCTATCCTACCGCCTATAATATCGTATCATCTATGCCATCCTATTCTCTAGCCTATCCAATCCTCTAATCTATCAGATCCTCTATTCTATCCAATCCCCTATCAGATCCGATATCCTATCCTATCCTCTACCCTATCCTCTCCTCTATCCTACCCTATCCACTATGCTATCCTATCCTCTATCCTATCCAATCCCCTATCCTATCCTCTATCCCGTCCTATCCTCAATCCTATCCTATACTGTACTATATCCTATCCTCTATCCTATCCTCTATAATATCGTATACTCTATCATATCCTATCCTCTATCCTATAATATCATGTATCCTATCCTATTCTCTATTCTATCCTGTCCTCTATCCTATCTTATCCTCTATCCTATCCTATCCTCTATCCTATCCTATCCTCTTTCCTATACTATCCACTATCGTATCCAATCCTCTATCCTATACAATCCCCTATACTATCCTCTATCCTATCCTATCCTCTATCCTAGCCAATCTCCTATCCTATCCTCTATCCTATCCTATCCTCTATCGTTTCCTATCCTCTTTCCTATCCAATCCCATATCCTATCCTCTATCCTATCCTATCCTCTATCCTATCCCATCCCCTAGCCTATCTTCTATCCTATACTATCCTCTATCCTATCCTATCCTCTATCCTATCCAATCCTCTATCCTATCCAATCCCCTATCCTATCCTCTATCCTATCCTATCCTCAATCCTAGCCTATCCTCTATTTTATCCTACCGCCTATAATATCGTATCATCTATAATGTCCTATCCTCTATCCTATCCGATCCTCTACCCTATCCTATCCTGTCCTGTATCCTATCCTCTATCCTATCCTGTCCTCTATCCTATCCTATCCTCTTTCCTATACTATCCACTATCGTATCCAATCCTCTATCCTATACAATCCCCTATACTATCCTCTATCCTATCCTATCCTCTATCCTAGCCAATCTCCTATCCTATCCTCTATCCTATCCTATCCTCTATCGTTTCCTATCCTCTTTCCTATCCAATCCCATATCCTATCCTCTATCCTATCCTATCCTCTATCCTATCCCATCCCCTAGCCTATCTTCTATCCTATACTATCCTCTATCTTATCCTATCCTCTATCCTATCCAATCCTCTATCCTATCCAATCCCCTATCCTATCCTCTATCCTATCCTATCCTCAATCCTAGCCTATCCTCTATTTTATCCTACCGCCTATAATATCGTATCATCTATAATGTCCTATCCTCTATCCTATCCGATCCTCTACCCTATCCTATCCTGTCCTGTATCCTATCCTCTATCCTATCCTGTCCTCTCTCCTATCCTATCCTCTATCCTAGCCAATCTCCTATCCTATCCTCTATCCTATCCTATCCTCTATCGTTTCCTATCCTCTTTCCTATCCAATCCCATATCCTATCCTCTATCCTATCCTATCCTCTATCCTATCCCATCCCCTAGCCTATCCTCTATCCTATCCAATCAACTATCCTATCCTCTATCCTATCCTATCCTCAATCCTAGCCTATCCTCTATTTTATCCTACCGCCTATAATATCGTATCATCTATCCCATCCTATTCTCTAGCCTATCCAATCCTCTAATCTATCAGATCCTCTATTCTATCCAATCCCCTATCAGATCCGCTATCCTATCCTATCCTCTATCCTATCCTCTCCTCTAACCTACCCTATCCACTATCCTATCCTATCCTCTATCCTATCCAATCCTCTACCCTATCCTCTATCCTATACTATCCTCTATCCTATCCTATCCTCTATCCTATCCAATCCTCTATCCTATCCAATCCCCTATCCTATCCTCTATCCTATCCTATCCTCAATCCTAGCCTATCCTCTATTTAACCTACCGCCTATAATATCGTATCATCTATCCCATCCTATTCTCGATCCTATCCAATCCTCTAATCTATCATATCCTCTATTCTATCCAATCCCCTATCAGATCCGCTATCCTATCCTATCCTCTATCCTCTCCTCTCCTCTATCCTACCCTATCCACTATCCTATCCTATCCTCTATCCTATCCGATCCTCTACCCTATCCTATCCTATCCTCTATCCTATCCTCTATCCTATCCTCTATCCTATCCTCTATCCTATCCTCTATCCTATCCTCTATCCTATCCTCTATCCTATCCTATCCTCTATCCAATCCTATCCTCAATCCTATCCTTTCCTCAATCATATCCTATCCTCTATCCCATCCTATCCACTATAATATCGTATACTCTATCATATCCTATCCTCTATCCTATAATAACATGTATCCTATCCTATTCTCTATTCTATCCTATCCTCTATCCTATCCAATTACCTGTCCTATCCTCTATCCTATTCCATCCTCTATCCTACCCTATCCTCTATAATATCGAATACTCTATCATATTCTATCTTCTATCCTATAATATCATCTATCCTATTCTATCCCCTATCCCATCCTCTATCCTATCCTATCCTTTATACTATCCTATCCTATAGTGTATAATATGCTATCCTCTATCCTATAATATTATATATATCCTATCATTTTCTCTATCCTATCCTATCATCTATCGTATCCTATCCTCTATTCTATCCTATCCTCTATCCTACCCAATCCCCAATCGTATCCTCTATCCTATCCTATCCTCTATCCTATCCTATCCTCTATCCTATCCTATCCTCGATCCTATCCTATCCTCTATCCTATCCTATCCTCTATCGTATCCTATCCCCTATCCTGTCCTATCCTCAATCCTATCCTATCCTCTATACTTTCCTATCCTATATCCTATCCTATCCTCTATCCTATCCTATCCTCTATCCTATCCTATCATTTGTCCTATCCGATCCTCTATCCTATCCTATCCTCTATCCTATCCCATCCTCTATCCTATCCTATCCTCAATCCAATCCCATCCTCTATCCAATCCTATCCTCTATCCAATCCTATGCTCTATCGTATCCTATCCTTTATCCTATCCTATCCTCTATCCTATTCTATCCTCTATCGTATCCTACCCTCTATCCTATCCTACCATCTATCCTATACAATCCTCTATCCTATCCTATTCCTCTATCCTATGCTATCCTCTATCCTATCCTATCCTCTATCCAATCCTATCCTCTATCCTTTCCTATCCTCTATCCTATCCTATCCTCTATCATATCCTATCCTCTATCCTATCCTATCCTCTACCCTGTCCTATCCTCTATCATATCCTATCATCTATCCTATCCTCTATCATATCCTATCCTCTATCCTATCCTATCGTCTATCTTATCGCATCCTCTATTCCCATCCTATCCTCCATCCTATCC
Organism: Halictus rubicundus; assembly: GCF_050948215.1. Taxonomy (NCBI): domain Eukaryota; kingdom Metazoa; phylum Arthropoda; class Insecta; order Hymenoptera; family Halictidae; genus Halictus; species Halictus rubicundus. The sequence goes on from NW_027488603.1 coordinate 923,125, forward strand.
TATCCTCTATGCTATTCTATCCTGTATCCTATCCTATACTCTACCGTATTCTACCATCTGTCCTATCCTATCCTCTATCATATCCTATCGTCTATCCTATCCTATCCTCTATCTTATCCTATCCTCTATCCCATTCTATCCTCCATCCTTTCCTCCATCCTATCCTATCCTCTATCGTATCCTACCATCTATCCTATCCTATCCTCTATCCCATCCTATCCTCCAACCCATCCTATCCTCTATCCTATCCCATCCTCTATCCTATCCTATCCTCTATCATATCCTATCCTCTATCCTATCCTATCCTCTATCTCATCCTATCCTCTATCCTATCCTATCCTCTATCATATACTATCCTCTATCCTATCCTATCCTCTATCTCATCCTATCCTCTATTCAATCCTATCCTCTATCCTATCCTATCCTCTATCCTATCCTATCCTCTATCCAATCCTATCCTCTATCGTTTCCTATCCTCTATCCTATCCTATTCCTCTATCCTATGGTACCCTCTATCCTATCCTATCCTCTATCCAATCCTATACTCTATCCTAACCTATCCTCTATCGTATCCTATCCCCTATCCTATCCTATCCTCAATCCTATCCTATCCTCTATCCTATCCTATCCTCTATCCTATCCTATCCTCTACCGTATCCTACCATCTATCCAGTCCTATCTTCTATCACATCCTATCCATTGTCCTTTCCTATCCTCTATCCAATACTATCCTCCATCCTATCCTATCCTCTATCGTATCCTATCCTCTATCCAATCCTATCCTCTATCCTATCCTATCCTCTATCCTATCCTATCCGCTATCCTATCCTATCCTCTATCCTATCCTATCCTCTATCCTATCCCATCCTCTAGCCTATCCTATCTTCTATCTTATCATATCCTCTATCCCATCCTATCCTCCATCCTATCCTATCCTCTATCCTATACTATCCTCTATCCTATCCTATCCTCTACCGTATCCTACCATCTATCCAGTCCTATCTTCTATCACATCCTATCCATTGTCCTTTCCTATCCTCTATCCAATACTATCCTCCATCCTATCCTATCCTCTATCGTATCCTATCCTCTATCCAATCCTATCCTCTATCGTATCCTATCGTTTATCCTATCCTATCCTCTATCCTATTCTATCCTCTATCGTATCCTGTCCTCTATCCTACCCTACCATCTATCCTATCCTATCCTCTATCCCATCCTATGCTCTATCGTATCCTATCCTCTATCATATCCTATCCTCTATCCTATCCTATCCTCTATCCTGTCCTATCCTCTATCATATCCTATCATATATCCTATCCTCTATCATATCCTATCCTCTATCCTATCCTATCGTCTATCTTATCGTATCCTCTATTCCCATCCTATCCTCCATCCTATCCTATCCTCTATGCTATTCTATCCTGTATCCTATCCTATACTCTACCGTATTCTACCATCTATCCTATCCTATCCTCTATCATATCCTATCCTCCATCCTATCCTATCCTCTATCCTATCCTATCCTCTATCCTATCCTCTATCCTATCCTATCCGCTATCCTATCCTATCCTCTATCCTATCCTATCATTTATTCTATCCGATCCTCTATCCTATCCTATCCTCTATCCTATCCTATCCTCTATCCTATTCTACCCTCTATCCAATCCTATCCTCTATCCTATCCTATCCTCCATCCTATCCTATCCTCTATCCTATCCTATCCTCTATCCTATCCTCTATCCTATCCTATCCGCTATCCTATCCTATCCTCTATCCTATCCTATCATTTATTCTATCCGATCCTCTATCCTATCCTATCCTCTATCCTATCCTATCCTCTATCCTATCCTATCCTCTATCCTCTCCTATCCTCAGTCTTATCCTATCCTCTATCCCATCCTATCCTCCATCTTATCCTATCCTCGATCCTATCCTATCCTCTATCCAATCCTATCCTCTATCCTATCCTATCCTCTATCCTATCCTATTCCTCTGTCCTATGCTACCCTCTATCCTATCCTATGCTCTATCCTATCCTATACTCTATCCTATCCTATCCTCTATCCTATCCTATCCTCTATCGTATCCTATCCTCTATCCTATCCTATCCGCTGTCTAATCCTATCCTCTATCCCATCCTATCCGCTATCGTATCCCATCCTCTATCCTATCCTATCCTCTATCATATCCTATCCTCTATCCTATCCTATCCTCTACCTCATCCTATCCTCTATTCCATCCTATCCTCTATCCTCCATCCTATCCTATCCTCTATCCTATTCTACCCTCTATCCAATCCTATCCTCTATCCTATCCTATCCTCCATCCTATCCGCTATCCTATCCTATCCTCTATCCTATCCTATCATTTATCCTATCCGATCCTCTATCCTATCCTATCCTCTATCCTATCCTATCCTCTATCCTCTCCTATCCTCAGTCTTATCCTATCCTCTATCCCATCCTATCCTCCATCTTATCCTATCCTCGATCCTATCCTATCCTCTATCCAATCCTATCCTCTATCCTATCCTATCCTCTATCGTATCCTATCCTCTATCCTATCCTATCCGCTGTCCAATCCTATCCTCTATCCTATTCTAACCTCTATCCTATCCTATCGTCTAACCTTTCCTATCCTCTATACTCTCCTCTATCGTATCCTATCCTCTATCGTAACCTACCATCTGTATTATCCTATCCTCTATCCCATCCTATCCGCTATCGTATCCCATCCTCTATCCTATGCTATCCTCTATCACATCCTATCCACTGTCCTTTCCTATCCTCTATCCAATACTACCCTCCATCCTATCCTATCCTCTATCGTATCCTATCCTCTATCCAATCCTATCCTCTATCATATCCTATCGTTTATCCTATCCTATCCTCTATCCTATTCTATCCTCTATCGTATCCTGTCCTCTATCCTACCCTACCATCTATCCTATCCTATCCTCTATCCCATCCTATGCTCTATCCTATCCTATCCTCGATACTATCCTATCCTCTATCCAATCCTGTCCTCTATCCTATCCTATCCTCTATCCTATCCTATCCTCTATCTAATCCTATCCTCTGTCCTATCCTATCCTCTATCCTATCCCATCCTCAGTCTTATCCTATCCTCTATCCCATCCTATCCTCCATCTTATCCTACCCTCTATCCTATCCTATCCTGTATCTCATCCTATCCTCTATACCATCCTATCCTCGATCCTATCCTATCCTCTATCCTATCCTATCCTCTATCGTATCCTATCCCCCATCCTATCCTATCCTCAATCCTATCCTATCCTCCATCCTATCCTATCCTCCATCCTATCCTATCCTCTATCCTACCCAATCCCCAATCGTATCCTCTATCCTATCCTATCCTCTATCATATCCTATCCTCTATCCTATCCTATCTTCTATCCTATCCTATCCGCTATCGTATCCCATCCTCTATCCTATCCTGTCCTCTGTCATATCCTATCCTCTATCCTATCCTATCCTCTATCCTATCCTAACCTCTATCTCATCCTATCCTCTATTCCATCCTATCCTCGATCCTATCCTATCCTCTATTGTATCCTATCCCCTATCCTGTCCTATCCTCAATCCTCTCCTATCCTCTATACTTTCCTATCCTCTATCCTATCCTATCCTCTATCCTATTCTATCCTCTATCGTATCCTGTCCTCTATCCTACCCTACCATCTATCCTATCCTATCCTCTATCCCATCCTATGCTCTATCCTATCCTATCCTCGATACTATCCTATCCTCTATCCAATCCTGTCCTCTATCCTATCCTATCCTCTATCCTATCCTATCCTCGATCCTATCCTATCCTCAGTCTTATCCTATCCTCTATCCCATCCTATCCTCCATCTTATCCTACCCTCTATCCTATCCTATCCTGTATCTCATCCTATCCTCTATACCATCCTATCCTCGATCCTATCCTATCCTCTATCCTATCCTATCCTCTATCGTATCCTATCCCCTATCCTATCCTATCCTCAATCCTATCCTATCCTCCATCCTATCCTATCCTCTATCCTATCCTATCCTCTATCCTATCCTATCCTCTATCTTATCCTATCCTCTATCCCATCCTGTCCTCCATCTTATCCTATCCTCTATCCCATCCTATCCTCCATCCTCACCTATCCTCTATCCAATCCTATCCTCTATCCTATTCTACCCTCTATCGAAACCTATCCTCTATGATACCCTATCCTCTATCCAATCCTATCCTCTATCCAATCCTATCCTCTATCGTATCCTATCCTTTATCCTATCCTATCCTCTATCCTATTCTATCCTCTATCGTATCCTATCCTCTATCCTATCCTACCATCTATCCTATCCTATCCTCTATCACATCCTATACTCTATCCTATCCTATCCTCTATCCTATCCTACCATCTATCCTATCCTATCCTCTATCCCATCCTATTCTCTATCCTCTCCTATCCTCAGTCTTATCCTATCCTCTATCCCATCCTATCCTCCATCTTATCCTATCCTCGATCCTATCCTATCCTCTATCCAATCCTATCCTCCATCCGATCCTATCCTTTATCCTATCCTATCCTCTATCTAATCCTATCCTCTATCCGATCCTATCCTCTATCCTCTCCTATCCTCAGTCTTATCCTATCCTCTATCCCATCCTATCCTCCATCTTATCCTATCCTCGATCCTATCCTATCCTCTATTACATCCTATCCTCTATTCCATCCTATCCTCCATCCTATCCTATTCTCTATCCTATTCTACCCTCTATCCAATCCTATCCTCTATCCAATCCTATCCTCTATCGTATCCTATCCTCTATCCTATCCTATCCTCTATCTCATCCTATCCTCTATTACATCCTATCCTCTATTCCATCCTATCCTCCATCCTATCCTATCCTCTATCCTATCATATACTCTATCCTATCCTGTCCTCTATCCTATCCTATCCTCAATCCTATCCTATCCTCCATCCTATCCTATCCTCTATCCTATCCTATCCTCTATCCTATCCTCTATCCTATCCTATCCTGTATCTTATCCTATCCTCTATCCCAACCTGTCCTCCATCTTATCCTATCCTCTATCCCATCCTATCCTCCATCCTCACCTATCCTCTATCCAATCCTATCCTCTATCCTATTCTACCCTCTATCGAAACCTATCCTCTATGATATCCTATCCTCTATCCAATCCTATCCTCTATCGTATCCTATCCTTTATCCTATCCTATCCTCTATCCTATCCTATCCTCTATCCTATCCTATCCTCTATCCTATCCTATCCGCTATCCTATCCTATTCTCTATCCTATCCTATCATTTATCCTATCCGATCCTCTATCCTATCCTATCCTCTATCCTATCCTATCCTCTATCCTATCCTATCCTCTATCCTGTCCTATCCTCTATCCTTTCTTATCCTCAGTCTTATCCTATCCTCTATCCCATCCTATCCTCCATCTTATCCTATCCTCGATCCTATCCTATCCTCTATCCTATCCTATCCTCTATCCTATCCTATCCTCTATCCTATCCTATCCGCTATCCTATCCTATCCTCTATCCTATCCTATCATTTATCCTATCCGATCCTCTATCCTATCCTATCCTCTATCCTATCCTATCCTCTATCCTATCCTATCCTCTATCCTCTCCTATCCTCAGTCTTATCCTATCCTCTATCCCATCCTATCCTCCATCTTATCCTATCCTCGATCCTATCCTATCCTCTATCCAATCCTATCCTCTATCCTATCCTATCCTCTATCCTATCCTATTCCTCTGTCCTATGCTACCCTCTATCCTATCCTATCAACTATCCTATCCTATACTCTATCCTATCCTATCCTCTATCCTATCCTATCTTCTATCTTATCATATCCTCTATCCCATCCTATCCTCCATCCTATCCTATCCTCTATCCTATACTATCCTCTATCCTATCCTATCCTCTATCGTATCCTATCCTCTATCCTATACTATCCGCTGTCTAATCCTATCCTCTATTCTATTCTAGCCTCTATCCTATCCTATCGTCTAACCTTTCCTATCCTCTATACTCTCCTCTATCGTATCCTATCCTCTATCCTATACTATCCGCTGTCTAATCCTATCCTCTATTCTATTCTAGCCTCTATCCTATCCTATCGTCTAACCTTTCCTATCCTCTATACTCTCCTCTATCGTATCCTATCCTCTATCGTAACCTACCATCTATCCTATCCTATCCTCTATCCCATCCTATCCGCTATCGTATCCCATCGTCTATCCTATGCTATCCTCTATCATATCCTATCCTCTATCCTATCCTATCCTCTATCTCATCCTATCCTCTATTCCATCCTATCCTCTATTCCATCCTATCCTCCATCCTATCCTATCCACTATCCTATTCTACCCTCTATCCAATCCTATCCTGTATCCTATCCTATCCTCTATCCTATCATATCCTCTATCCTATCCTATCCGCTATCCTATCCTATCCTCTATCCTATCCTATCCTCTATCCTATCCTATCCTCTATCCTATCCTATCCTCTATCCTATTCGATCTTCTATCTTATCATATCCTCTATCCCATCCTATCCTCCATCCTATCCTATCCTCTATCCTATACTATCCTCTATCCTAACCTATCCTCTACCGTATCCTATCCTTTTTCCTATCCTATCCTCTATCCTATTCTATCCTCTATCGCATCGTGTCCTCTATCCTATCCTACCATCTATCCTATCCTATCCTCTATCCCATCCTATGCTCTATCCTATCCTATCCTCGATCCTATCGTATCCTCTATCCAATCCTATCCTCTATCCTATCCTATCCTCTATCCTATCCTATCCTCTATCCAATCCTATCCTCTATCCTATCCTATCCTCTATCCTATCCCATCCTCTATCGTATCCTATCCTCTATCCTATCCTCTTCCTCTATCCTATGCTACCCGCTATCCTATCCTATCCTCTATCCTATCCTATACTCTATCCTATCCTATCCTCAATCCTATCCTATCTTCTATCCTATCCTATCCTCTATCCTATCCTATACTCTATCCTATCCTATCCTCTATCCTACCCTATCTTCTATCTTATCATATCCTCTATCCCATCCTATCCTCTATCCTATCCTATTCCTCTATCCTATGCTATCCTCTATCCTATCCTATACTCTATCCTATCCTATCCTCTATCCTATCCTATCTTCTATCTTATCATATCCTCTATCTCATCCTATCCTCCATCCTATCCTATCCTCTATCCTATCCTATCCTCTATCCTATCCTATCCTCTATCCAATCCTATCCTCTATCCTATCCTATCCTCTATCTTATCCTATCCTCTATCCTATACTATCCTCCATCCTATCCTATCCTCTATCGTATCATATGCTCTATCCTATCCTATCCTCCATCCTATCCTATCCTCCATCCGATCCAATCCCCTATCCTACCCTATCCTCTACAATATCGTATCCTCTATCATATCCTATCCTCTATCCTATAATATCCTCTATCCTACCCAATCTTCTATCCTATAATATCCTCTATCCTATCCAATCCTCTATCCTATCCAATCCTCTTTCCTATCCAATCCTCTATCCTATCCAATCCTCTATCCTATCCTCTATCCTATCATCCAACCTATCATATCCACTATCCTATCCTGTCCTCTAACCTATCCTATCCTCTATCTTATCCTATCCTCTATCCTATCATCCACCCTATCCTATCCACTGTCCTATCCTGTCCTCTATTCTATCCTACCGCCTATAATATCGTATCATCTCTCCTATCCTATTCTCTATCCTATCCAATCCTCTAACCTATCATATCCTCTATTCTATCCAATCCCCTATCAAATCATCTATCCTATCCTATCCTCTATCCTATCCAATCCCCTATCCTATCCTCTATCCCGTCCTAACCTCAATCCTATCCTATACTGTACTATATCCTATCCTCTATCCTATCCTCTATAATATCGTATACTCTATCATATCCTATCCTCTATCCTATAATATCATGTATCCTATCCTATTCTCTATTCTATCCTGTCCTCTATCCTATCTTATCCTCTATCCTATCCTGTCCTCTATCCTATCCTATCATCTTTCCTATACTATCCACTATCGTATCCAATCCTCTATCCTATACTATCCCCTATACTATCCTCTATCCTATCCTATCCTCTATCCTAGCCAATCTCTTATCCTATCCTCTACCCTATCCTATCCTCTATCGTTTCCTATCCTCTTTCCTATCCAATCCCATATCCTATCCTCTATCCTATCCTATCCTGTATCCTATCCCATCCCCTAGCCTATCCTCTATCCTATACTATCCTCTATCCTATCCTATCCTCTATCCTATCCAATCCTCTATCCTATCCAATCCCCTATCCTATCCTCTATCCTATCCTATCCTCAATCCTAGCCTATCCTCTATTTTATCCTACCGCCTATAATATCGTATCATCTATCCCATCCTATTCTCTAGCCTATCCAATCCTCTAATCTATCAGATCCTCTATTCTATCCAATCCCCTATCAGATCCGCTATCCTATCCTTTCCTCTATCCTATCCTTTCCTCTATCCTATCCTCTCCTCTATCCTACCCTATCCACTATCCTATCCTATCCTCTATCCTATCCAATCCTCTACCCCATCCTCTATCCTATACTATCCTCTATCCTATCCTATCCTCTATCCTATCCAATCCTCTATCCTATCCAATCCCCTATCCTATCCTCTATCCTATCCTATCCTCAATCCTAGCCTATCCTCTATTTAAACTACCGCCTATAATATCGTATCATCTATCCCATCCTATTCTCTATCCTATCCAATCCTCTAATCTATCATATCCTCTATTCTATCCAATCCCCTATCAGATCCGCTATCCTATCCTATCCTCTATCCTATCCTATCCTCTATCCTATCCTGTCCTCTATCATATCTTATCATACATCGTATCCTATCCTCTATCCTATCATATTCTCTATCCAATCCTATCCTTTCCTCAATCCTATCCTATCCTCTATCCCATCCTATCCTCTACAATATCATATACTCTATCATATCCTATCCTCTATCCTATATTATCCTCTATCCTATCCTATCCTCTATCCTAGCCAATCCCCTATCCTATCCTCTATCCTATCCTATCCTCTATCGTTTCCTATCCTCTTTCCTATCCTATCCTCTATCCTATCCTATCCTCTATCCTATCCTATGCTCTATCCTATCCTATCCTCTATCCTATCCTGACGTCTATCCTATCCTCTATCCTATCCTATCCTCTATCCTATCCTATCCTCTATCCTATCCTATCCTCTATCCTATCCTATCCTCTATCCTATCCTATCCTCTATCCTATCCTATCCTCTATCCTATCCTATCCTCTATCCTATCAAATCGATTATCCTATCCTCTATCCTATCCTATCCTGTATCCTATCCAATCGTCTATCCTATCCTATCATCTATCCTCAATCATATCCTTTCCTGTATACTATCCAATCCTCTATCCTATCCTGTCCTCTATCCTATCCTATCCTCTATCCTATCCTATCCTCGATCCTATCCTATCGTCTATCCTATCCTCTATCCTATCCTATCCTCTATCCTATCCTATTCTCTATCCTATCCTATACTGTATCCTATCCTATCTTCTATCCTATCCTATCCTCTATCCCATCAAATCCCCTATCCTATCCTCTATCCTATCCTACCCTCTATCCTATCCTATCCTCAATCCTATCCTATCCCCTATCCTATCCTATCCTCTATCCTCTATCCTATCCTATCCTCTGTCCTATACAATCCTGTATCCTATCCTATCCTGTATCCTATCCTATCCTCTATCCTATCCTATCCTGTATCCTATAATATCATCTATCCTATCCTATCCTCAACCCTATCCTATCCTCTATCCTATCCTATCCTGTATCCTATCCTATCCTCTATAATATCGTATCCTCTATAATATCGTATCCTCTACAATATCGTATCCTCTATCGTACCCTATCCTCTTTCCTATCCTATCCTCAATCCTATCCTATCCTCTATCCTATCCAATCCCCTATCTTATCCTCTTTCCTATCCTATCCTCTATCCTATACAATCCTGTATCCTATCCTATCCTCTATCCTATCCTACCCTCTATCCTATCCTATCCTCAATCCTATCCTATCCCCTATCCTATCCTATCCTCTATCCTCTATCCTCTATCCTATCCTATCCTCTGTCCTATACAATCCTGTATCCTATCCTATCCTGTATCCTATCCTATCCTCTATCCTATCCTATCCTGTATCCTATAATATCATCTATCCTATCCTATCCTCAACCCTATCCTATCCTCTATCCTATCCTATCCTGTATCCTATCCTATCCTCTATAATATCGTATCCTCTATAATATCGTATCCTCTACAATATCGTATCCTCTATCGTACCCTATCCTCTTTCCTATCCTATCCTCAATCCTATCCTATCCTCTATCCTATCCAATCCCCTATCTTATCCTCTTTCCTATCCTATCCTCTATCCTATACAATCCTGTATCCTATCCTATCCTCTATCCTATCCTACCCTCTATCCTATCCTATCCTCAATCCTATCCTATCCCCTATCCTATCCTATCCTCTATCCTCTATCCTATCCTATCCTCTGTCCTATACAATCCTGTATCCTATCCTATCCTGTATCCTATCCTATCCTCTATCCTATCCTATCCTGTATCCTATAATATCATCTATCCTATCCTATCCTCAACCCTATCCTATCCTCTATCCTATCCTATCCTGTATCCTATCCTATCCTCTATAATATCGTATCCTCTATAATATCGTATCCTCTACAATATCGTATCCTCTATCGTACCCTATCCTCTTTCCTATCCTATCCTCAATCCTATCCTATCCTCTATCCTATGCAATCCCCTATCTTATCCTCTTTCCTATCCTATCCCCTATCCTATACAATCCTGTATCCTATCCTGTCCTCTATCCTATCCTATCCTCTATCCTATCCTATCCTCTATCGTATCCTAACCTATCCTCTATCCTATCCTATCCTATATCCTATAAAATCCTCTATCCTATCCTATACTCTATCCTATCCTGTCCACTATCCTATCCTATCCTCTATCCTATCCTGTCCTCAATCATATCCTATTCCCTATCCTATCCTATCCTCTACCCTATCCTATCCTCTATCCTATCCTATCGTCTATCCAATCCCATCCTCTATCGTATCCAATCCTCTATCCTATCCTATCCTCTATCCTATCGTATCCTCTTTCCTATCCAATCCCATATCCTATCCTCTATCGTTTCCTATCCTCTTTCCTATCCAACCCCATATCCTATCCTCTATCCTATCCTATCCTCTATCCTATCCCATCCCCTAGCCTATCCACTATCCTATACTATCCTCTATCCTATCCTATCCTCTATCCTATCCCATCCCCTAGCCTATCCACTATCCTATACTATCCTCTACCCTATCCTATCCTCTATCCTATCCTATCCTCTATCCTATCCTATCCTCTATCCTATACTATCCTCCATCCTATCCTATCCTCTATCGTATCATATGCTCTATCCTATCCTATCCACCATCCTATCCTATCCTCCATCCGATCCAATCCCCTATCCTATCCTCTATCCTACCCTATCCCCTATCCTATACAATCCTGTATCCTATCCTGTCCTCTATCCTATCCTATCCTCTATCCTATCCTATCTTCTATCCTATCCAATCCTCTATCCTATCCTCTATCCTATCATCCATCCTATCATATCCACTATCCTATCCTGTCCTCTAACCTATCCTATCCTCTATCTTATCCTATCCTCTATCCTATCATCCACCCTATCCTATCCACTATCCTATCCTGTCCTCCATCCTACAATATCCTCTATCCTATCCTATCCTCTATCCTATCATATCCTCTATCCAATCCTATCCTCAATCCTATCCTATCCTCCATCCTACAATATCCTCTATCCTATCCTATCCTCTATCCTCTATCCTATCCAATCCTCTATTCTTTACAATCCCCTATCCTATCCTCTATCCTATCCCATCCTCTATCCTATTCTATCCTCAATCCTATCCTATCCTCTATCCTATCCTACCGCCCGTAATATCGTATCATCTATCCTATCCTATTCTGTATCCTATCCAATCCTCTAACCTATCATATCCTCTTTTCTATCCAATCCCCTATCAAATCCTCTATCCTCTCCTCTCCTCTATCCTACCCTATCCACTATCCTATCCTGTCCTCTATCATATCCTATCCTCTATCCTATCCAATTACCTATCCTATCCTCTATCCTATCCCATCCTCTATCCTACCCTATCCTCTATAATATCGAATACTCTATCATATTCTATCTTCTATCCAATAATATCATCTATCCTATTCTATCCCCTATCCCATCCTCTATCCTATCCTATCCTCTATCCTATCCTCTATCCAATCCCATCCTCTATCGTATCCAATCCTCTATCCTATCCTATCCTCTATTCTATCATATCCTCTGTCCTATAGTATCCTCTATCCTATCCTCTATCCTATCCTCTATACTATCCTTTCCTCTTTCCTATAATATCCTCTATCCTATCCTATCCTCTTTGCTATGCTATCCTCTATCCTATCCTATCCTGTATCCTATCCTATCCTCTATCCAATCCCATCCTCTATCGTATCCAATCCTCTATCCTATCCTATCCTCTATCCTATCATATCCTCTGTCCTATAGTATCCTCTATCCTATCCTCAATCCTATCCTCTATACTATCCTTTCCTCTTTCCTATAATATCCTCTATCCTATCCTATCCTCTATCGTATAATATCCTCTATCCTATCCTATACTCTATCCTATCGTATCCTCTATCCTATCCTATCCTCTATCTTATCCTATCCTCTACCCTACCCTATCCTCTATCCTCTAACCTATCCTACCCTCTATCCTATCCTATCCTCTCTCCTATCCCATCCTCTATCCTATCGTATCCTCTACCCTATCCCATCCTGTATCCTATAATATCGTCTATCCTATAATATCCTCTATCCTACCCAATCCTCTATCCTTTCCTCTAACCAATCCTCTATCCTATCCTCTATCATATCCACTCCTCTATCTTATCCTATCCTATATCCTATCCTCTATCCTATCCTATACTCTATCCTTTCCTGTCCTCTATCCTACCCTATTCTCTATCCTATACTTTCCTATATCCTATCCCATCCAATATCCTATTATATCATCTATCCTATCCTATCCTCTATCCTATATTATCCTCTATCCTATTATATCCTCTATCCTATCCTATCCTCTATCCTATATTATCCTCTATCCTATCCTGTCCTCTATCCTACCCTATCCTCTATCCTATCCTATCCTCTATTCTTCCTATCCTCTATCCTACAATATCCCCTATTCTATCCAATCCTCTATCCTATCCAATCCTCTATCCTATCCTATCCTCTATCCAATCCTATCCTCAATCCTATCCTTTCCTCAATCCTGTCCTATCCTCTATCCCATCCTATCCTCTATAATATCGTATACTCTATCATATCCTATCCTCTATCCTATAATATCATGTATCCTATCCTATTCTCTATTCTATCCTGTCCTCTATCCTATCTTATCCTCTATCCTATCCTATCCTCTATCCTATCCTATCCTCTATCCAATCCCATCCTCTATCGTATCCAATCCTCTATCCTATCCTATCCTCTATTCTATCATATCCTCTGTCCTATAGTATCCTCTATCCTATCCTCTATCCTATCCTCTATACTATGCTTTCCTCTTTCCTATAATATCCTCTATCCTATCCTATCCTCTTTGCTATGCTATCCTCTATTATATTCTATCCTGTATCCTATCCTATCCTCTATCCAATCCCATCATCTATCGTATCCAATCCTCTATCCTATCCTATCCTCTATCCTATCATATCCTCTGTCCTATAATGTCCTCTATCCTATCCTCTATCCTATCCTCTATACTATCCTTTCCTCTTTCCTATAATATCCTCTATCCTATCCTATCCTCTATCGTATAATATCCTCTATCCTATCCTATACTCTATCCTATCGTATCCTCTATCCTATCCTATCCTCTATCTTATCCTATCCTATATCCTATCGTCTATCCTATCCTATACTCTATCCTTTCCTGTCCTCTATCCTACCCTATTCTCTATCCTATACTTTCCTATATCCTATCCTATCCAATATCCTATTATATCCTTTATCCTATCCTATCCTCTATCCTATATTATCCTCTATCCTATTATATCCTCTATCCTATCCTATCCTCTATCCTATATTATCCTCTATCCTATCCTGTCCTCTATCCTACCCTATCCTCTATCCTATCCTATCCTCTATTCTATCCTATCCTCTATCCTATAATATCCCCTATTCTATCCAATCCTCTATCCTATCCAATCCTCTATCCTATCCTATCCTCTATCCAATCCTATCCTCAATCCTATCCTTTCCTCAATCCTGTCCTATCCTCTATCCCATCCTATCCTCTATAATATCGTATACTCTATCATATCCTATCCTCTATCCTATAATATCATGTATCCTATCCTATTCTCTATTCTATCCTGTCCTCTATCCTATCTTATCCTCTATCCTATCCTATCCTCTATCCTATCCTATACTCTATCCTTTCCTGTCCTCTATCCTACCCTATTCTCTATCCTATACTTTCCTATATCCTATCCCATCCAATATCCTATTATATCCTCTATCCTGTCCTATCCTCTACCCTATATTATCCTCTATCCTATTATATCCTCTATCCTATCCTATCCTCTATCCTATATTATCCTCTATCCTATCCTGTCCTCTATCCTACCCTATCCTCTATCCTATCCTATCCTCTATTCTTCCTATCCTCTATCCTATAATATCCCCTATTCTATCCAATCCTCTATCCTATCCAATCCTCTATCCTATCCTATCCTCTATCCAATCCTATCCTCAATCCTATCCTTTCCTCAATCCTGTCCTATCCTCTATCCCATCCTATCCTCTATAATATCGTATACTCTATCATATCCTATCCTCTATCCTATAATATCATGTATCCTATCCTATTCTCTATTCTATCCTGTCCTCTATCCTATCTTATCCTCTATCCTATCCTATCCTCTATCCTATCCTATCCTCTTTCCTATCCTATCCACTATCGTATCCAATCCTCTATCCTATACAATCCCCTATACTATCCTCTATCCTATCCTATCCTCTATCTTAGCCAATCCCCTATCCTATCCTCTATCCTATCCTATCCTCTATCGTTTCCTATCCTCTTTCCTATCCAATCCCATATCCTATCCTCTATCCTATCCTACCGCCTATAATATCGTATCATCTATCCCATCCTATTCTCTATCCTATCCAATCCTCTAATCTATCATATCCTCTATTCTATCCAATCCCCTATCAGATCCGCTATCCTATCCTATCCTCTATCCTATCCTATCCTCTATCCTATCCTGTCCTCTATCATATCTTATCATACATCGTATCCTATCCTCTATCCTATCATATTCTCTATCCAATCCTATCCTTTCCTCAATCCTATCCTATCCTCTATCCCATCCTATCCTCTACAATATCATATACTCTATCATATCCTATCCTCTATCCTATATTATCCTCTATCCTATCCTATCCTCTATCCTAGCCAATCCCCTATCCTATCCTCTATCCTATCCTATCCTCTATCGTTTCCTATCCTCTTTCCTATCCTATCCTCTATCCTATCCTATCCTCTATCCTATCCTATGCTCTATCCTATCCTATCCTCTATCCTATCCTGACGTCTATCCTATCCTCTATCCTATCCTATCCTCTATCCTATCCTATCCTCTATCCTATCCTATCCTCTATCCTATCCTATCCTCTATCCTATCCTATCCTCTATCCTATCCTATCCTCTATCCTATCCTATCCTCTATCCTATCAAATCGATTATCCTATCCTCTATCCTATCCTATCCTGTATCCTATCCAATCGTCTATCCTATCCTATCATCTATCCTCAATCATATCCTTTCCTGTATACTATCCAATCCTCTATCCTATCCTGTCCTCTATCCTATCCTATCCTCTATCCTATCCTATCCTCGATCCTATCCTATCGTCTATCCTATCCTCTATCCTATCCTATCCTCTATCCTATCCTATTCTCTATCCTATCCTATACTGTATCCTATCCTATCTTCTATCCTATCCTATCCTCTATCCCATCAAATCCCCTATCCTATCCTCTATCCTATCCTACCCTCTATCCTATCCTATCCTCAATCCTATCCTATCCCCTATCCTATCCTATCCTCTATCCTCTATCCTATCCTATCCTCTGTCCTATACAATCCTGTATCCTATCCTATCCTGTATCCTATCCTATCCTCTATCCTATCCTATCCTGTATCCTATAATATCATCTATCCTATCCTATCCTCAACCCTATCCTATCCTCTATCCTATCCTATCCTGTATCCTATCCTATCCTCTATAATATCGTATCCTCTATAATATCGTATCCTCTACAATATCGTATCCTCTATCGTACCCTATCCTCTTTCCTATCCTATCCTCAATCCTATCCTATCCTCTATCCTATCCAATCCCCTATCTTATCCTCTTTCCTATCCTATCCTCTATCCTATACAATCCTGTATCCTATCCTATCCTCTATCCTATCCTACCCTCTATCCTATCCTATCCTCAATCCTATCCTATCCCCTATCCTATCCTATCCTCTATCCTCTATCCTCTATCCTATCCTATCCTCTGTCCTATACAATCCTGTATCCTATCCTATCCTGTATCCTATCCTATCCTCTATCCTATCCTATCCTGTATCCTATAATATCATCTATCCTATCCTATCCTCAACCCTATCCTATCCTCTATCCTATCCTATCCTGTATCCTATCCTATCCTCTATAATATCGTATCCTCTATAATATCGTATCCTCTACAATATCGTATCCTCTATCGTACCCTATCCTCTTTCCTATCCTATCCTCAATCCTATCCTATCCTCTATCCTATCCAATCCCCTATCTTATCCTCTTTCCTATCCTATCCTCTATCCTATACAATCCTGTATCCTATCCTATCCTCTATCCTATCCTACCCTCTATCCTATCCTATCCTCAATCCTATCCTATCCCCTATCCTATCCTATCCTCTATCCTCTATCCTATCCTATCCTCTGTCCTATACAATCCTGTATCCTATCCTATCCTGTATCCTATCCTATCCTCTATCCTATCCTATCCTGTATCCTATAATATCATCTATCCTATCCTATCCTCAACCCTATCCTATCCTCTATCCTATCCTATCCTGTATCCTATCCTATCCTCTATAATATCGTATCCTCTATAATATCGTATCCTCTACAATATCGTATCCTCTATCGTACCCTATCCTCTTTCCTATCCTATCCTCAATCCTATCCTATCCTCTATCCTATGCAATCCCCTATCTTATCCTCTTTCCTATCCTATCCCCTATCCTATACAATCCTGTATCCTATCCTGTCCTCTATCCTATCCTATCCTCTATCCTATCCTATCCTCTATCGTATCCTAACCTATCCTCTATCCTATCCTATCCTATATCCTATAAAATCCTCTATCCTATCCTATACTCTATCCTATCCTGTCCACTATCCTATCCTATCCTCTATCCTATCCTGTCCTCAATCATATCCTATTCCCTATCCTATCCTATCCTCTACCCTATCCTATCCTCTATCCTATCCTATCGTCTATCCAATCCCATCCTCTATCGTATCCAATCCTCTATCCTATCCTATCCTCTATCCTATCGTATCCTCTTTCCTATCCAATCCCATATCCTATCCTCTATCGTTTCCTATCCTCTTTCCTATCCAACCCCATATCCTATCCTCTATCCTATCCTATCCTCTATCCTATCCCATCCCCTAGCCTATCCACTATCCTATACTATCCTCTATCCTATCCTATCCTCTATCCTATCCCATCCCCTAGCCTATCCACTATCCTATACTATCCTCTACCCTATCCTATCCTCTATCCTATCCTATCCTCTATCCTATCCTATCCTCTATCCTATACTATCCTCCATCCTATCCTATCCTCTATCGTATCATATGCTCTATCCTATCCTATCCACCATCCTATCCTATCCTCCATCCGATCCAATCCCCTATCCTATCCTCTATCCTACCCTATCCCCTATCCTATACAATCCTGTATCCTATCCTGTCCTCTATCCTATCCTATCCTCTATCCTATCCTATCTTCTATCCTATCCAATCCTCTATCCTATCCTCTATCCTATCATCCATCCTATCATATCCACTATCCTATCCTGTCCTCTAACCTATCCTATCCTCTATCTTATCCTATCCTCTATCCTATCATCCACCCTATCCTATCCACTATCCTATCCTGTCCTCCATCCTACAATATCCTCTATCCTATCCTATCCTCTATCCTATCATATCCTCTATCCAATCCTATCCTCAATCCTATCCTATCCTCCATCCTACAATATCCTCTATCCTATCCTATCCTCTATCCTCTATCCTATCCAATCCTCTATTCTTTACAATCCCCTATCCTATCCTCTATCCTATCCCATCCTCTATCCTATTCTATCCTCAATCCTATCCTATCCTCTATCCTATCCTACCGCCCGTAATATCGTATCATCTATCCTATCCTATTCTGTATCCTATCCAATCCTCTAACCTATCATATCCTCTTTTCTATCCAATCCCCTATCAAATCCTCTATCCTCTCCTCTCCTCTATCCTACCCTATCCACTATCCTATCCTGTCCTCTATCATATCCTATCCTCTATCCTATCCAATTACCTATCCTATCCTCTATCCTATCCCATCCTCTATCCTACCCTATCCTCTATAATATCGAATACTCTATCATATTCTATCTTCTATCCAATAATATCATCTATCCTATTCTATCCCCTATCCCATCCTCTATCCTATCCTATCCTCTATCCTATCCTCTATCCAATCCCATCCTCTATCGTATCCAATCCTCTATCCTATCCTATCCTCTATTCTATCATATCCTCTGTCCTATAGTATCCTCTATCCTATCCTCTATCCTATCCTCTATACTATCCTTTCCTCTTTCCTATAATATCCTCTATCCTATCCTATCCTCTTTGCTATGCTATCCTCTATCCTATCCTATCCTGTATCCTATCCTATCCTCTATCCAATCCCATCCTCTATCGTATCCAATCCTCTATCCTATCCTATCCTCTATCCTATCATATCCTCTGTCCTATAGTATCCTCTATCCTATCCTCAATCCTATCCTCTATACTATCCTTTCCTCTTTCCTATAATATCCTCTATCCTATCCTATCCTCTATCGTATAATATCCTCTATCCTATCCTATACTCTATCCTATCGTATCCTCTATCCTATCCTATCCTCTATCTTATCCTATCCTCTACCCTACCCTATCCTCTATCCTCTAACCTATCCTACCCTCTATCCTATCCTATCCTCTCTCCTATCCCATCCTCTATCCTATCGTATCCTCTACCCTATCCCATCCTGTATCCTATAATATCGTCTATCCTATAATATCCTCTATCCTACCCAATCCTCTATCCTTTCCTCTAACCAATCCTCTATCCTATCCTCTATCATATCCACTCCTCTATCTTATCCTATCCTATATCCTATCCTCTATCCTATCCTATACTCTATCCTTTCCTGTCCTCTATCCTACCCTATTCTCTATCCTATACTTTCCTATATCCTATCCCATCCAATATCCTATTATATCATCTATCCTATCCTATCCTCTATCCTATATTATCCTCTATCCTATTATATCCTCTATCCTATCCTATCCTCTATCCTATATTATCCTCTATCCTATCCTGTCCTCTATCCTACCCTATCCTCTATCCTATCCTATCCTCTATTCTTCCTATCCTCTATCCTACAATATCCCCTATTCTATCCAATCCTCTATCCTATCCAATCCTCTATCCTATCCTATCCTCTATCCAATCCTATCCTCAATCCTATCCTTTCCTCAATCCTGTCCTATCCTCTATCCCATCCTATCCTCTATAATATCGTATACTCTATCATATCCTATCCTCTATCCTATAATATCATGTATCCTATCCTATTCTCTATTCTATCCTGTCCTCTATCCTATCTTATCCTCTATCCTATCCTATCCTCTATCCTATCCTATCCTCTATCCAATCCCATCCTCTATCGTATCCAATCCTCTATCCTATCCTATCCTCTATTCTATCATATCCTCTGTCCTATAGTATCCTCTATCCTATCCTCTATCCTATCCTCTATACTATGCTTTCCTCTTTCCTATAATATCCTCTATCCTATCCTATCCTCTTTGCTATGCTATCCTCTATTATATTCTATCCTGTATCCTATCCTATCCTCTATCCAATCCCATCATCTATCGTATCCAATCCTCTATCCTATCCTATCCTCTATCCTATCATATCCTCTGTCCTATAATGTCCTCTATCCTATCCTCTATCCTATCCTCTATACTATCCTTTCCTCTTTCCTATAATATCCTCTATCCTATCCTATCCTCTATCGTATAATATCCTCTATCCTATCCTATACTCTATCCTATCGTATCCTCTATCCTATCCTATCCTCTATCTTATCCTATCCTATATCCTATCGTCTATCCTATCCTATACTCTATCCTTTCCTGTCCTCTATCCTACCCTATTCTCTATCCTATACTTTCCTATATCCTATCCTATCCAATATCCTATTATATCCTTTATCCTATCCTATCCTCTATCCTATATTATCCTCTATCCTATTATATCCTCTATCCTATCCTATCCTCTATCCTATATTATCCTCTATCCTATCCTGTCCTCTATCCTACCCTATCCTCTATCCTATCCTATCCTCTATTCTATCCTATCCTCTATCCTATAATATCCCCTATTCTATCCAATCCTCTATCCTATCCAATCCTCTATCCTATCCTATCCTCTATCCAATCCTATCCTCAATCCTATCCTTTCCTCAATCCTGTCCTATCCTCTATCCCATCCTATCCTCTATAATATCGTATACTCTATCATATCCTATCCTCTATCCTATAATATCATGTATCCTATCCTATTCTCTATTCTATCCTGTCCTCTATCCTATCTTATCCTCTATCCTATCCTATCCTCTATCCTATCCTATACTCTATCCTTTCCTGTCCTCTATCCTACCCTATTCTCTATCCTATACTTTCCTATATCCTATCCCATCCAATATCCTATTATATCCTCTATCCTGTCCTATCCTCTACCCTATATTATCCTCTATCCTATTATATCCTCTATCCTATCCTATCCTCTATCCTATATTATCCTCTATCCTATCCTGTCCTCTATCCTACCCTATCCTCTATCCTATCCTATCCTCTATTCTTCCTATCCTCTATCCTATAATATCCCCTATTCTATCCAATCCTCTATCCTATCCAATCCTCTATCCTATCCTATCCTCTATCCAATCCTATCCTCAATCCTATCCTTTCCTCAATCCTGTCCTATCCTCTATCCCATCCTATCCTCTATAATATCGTATACTCTATCATATCCTATCCTCTATCCTATAATATCATGTATCCTATCCTATTCTCTATTCTATCCTGTCCTCTATCCTATCTTATCCTCTATCCTATCCTATCCTCTATCCTATCCTATCCTCTTTCCTATCCTATCCACTATCGTATCCAATCCTCTATCCTATACAATCCCCTATACTATCCTCTATCCTATCCTATCCTCTATCTTAGCCAATCCCCTATCCTATCCTCTATCCTATCCTATCCTCTATCGTTTCCTATCCTCTTTCCTATCCAATCCCATATCCTATCCTCTATCCTATCCTACCGCCTATAATATCGTATCATCTATCCCATCCTATTCTCTATCCTATCCAATCCTCTAGTCTATCATATCCTCTATTCTATCCAATCCCCAATCAGATCCGCTATCCTATCCTATCCTCTATCCTCTCCTCTCATCTATCCTACCCTATCCACTATCCTATCCTGTCCTCTATAATATCCTATCCTCTATCCTATCCAATTACCTAACCTATCCTCTATCCTATCCCATCCTCTATCCTACCCTATCCTCTATAATATCGAATACTCTATCATATTCTATCTTCTATCCAATAATATCATCTATCCTATTCTATCCCCTATCCCATCCTCTATCCTATCCTATCCTCTTTGCTATGCTATCCTCTATCCTATCCTATCCTGTATCCTATCCTATCCTCTATCCAATCCCATCCTCTATCGTATCCAATCCTCTATCCTATCCTATCCTCTATCCTATCATATCCTCTGTCCTATAGTATCCTATATCCTATCCTCTATCCTATCCTCTATACTATCCTTTCCTCTTTCCTATAATATCCTCTATCCTATCCTATCCTCTATCGTATAATATCCTCTATCCTATCCTATACTCTATCCTATCGTATCCTCTATCCTATCCTATCCTCTATCTTATCCTATCCTCTATCCTACCCTATCCTCTATCCTCTAACCTATCCTACCCTCTATCCTATCCTATCCTCTCTCCTATCCCATCCTCTATCCTATCGTATCCTCTACCCTATCCCATCCTGTATCCTATAATACCGTCTATCCTATAATATCCTCTATCCTACCCAATCCTCTATCCTTTCCTCTATCCAATCCTCTATCCTATCCTCTATCATATCCACTCCTCTATCTTATTCTATCCTATATCCTATCCTCTATCCTATCCTATACTCTATCCTTTCCTGTCCTCTATCCTACCCTATTCTCTATCCTATACTTTCCTATATCCTATCCTATCCAATATCCTATTATATCCTCTATCCTATCCTATCCTCTATCCTATCATATCCTCTATCCAATCCTATCCTCAATCCTATCCTATCCTCCATCCTACAATATCCTCTATCCTATCCTACCCTCTATCCTCTATCCTATCCAATCCTCTATTCTTTACAATCCCCTATCCTATCCTCTATCCTATCCCATCCTCTATCCTATTCTATCCTCAATCCTATCCTATCCTCTATCCTATCCTACCGCCCGTAATATCGTATCATCTATCCTATCCTATTCTGTATCCTATCCAATCCTCTAACCTATCATATCCTCTTTTCTATCCAATCCCCTATCAAATCCTCTATCCTCTCCTCTCCTCTATCCTACCCTATCCACTATCCTATCCTGTCCTCTATCATATCCTATCCTCTATCCTATCCAATTACCTATCCTATCCTCTATCCTATCCCATCCTCTATCCTACCCTATCCTCTATAATATCGAATACTCTATCATATTCTATCTTCTATCCAATAATATCATCTATCCTATTCTATCCCCTATCCCATCCTCTATCCTATCCTATCCTCTATCCTATCCTATCCTCTATCCTATCCTATCCTCTATCCAATCCCATCCTCTATCGTATCCAATCCTCTATCCTATCCTATCCTCTATTCTATCATATCCTCTGTCCTATAGCATCCTCTATCCTATCCTCTATCCTATCCTCTATACTATCCTTTCCTCTTTCCTATAATATCCTCTATCCTATCCTCTATCCTATCCTCTATACTATCCTTTCCTCTTTCCTATAATATCCTCTATCCTATCCTATCCTCTATCCAATCCCATCCTCTATCGTATCCAATCCTCTATCCTATCCTATCCTCTATCCTATCATATCCTCTGTCCTATAGTATCCTCTATCCTATCCTCTATCCTATCCTCTATACTATCCTTTCCTCTTTCCTATAATATCCTCTATCCTATCCTATCCTCTATCGTATAATATCCTCTATCCTATCCTATACTCTATCCTATCGTATCCTCTATCCTATCCTATCCTCTATCTTATCCTATCCTCTATCCTCTAACCTATCCTACCCTCTATCCTATCCTATCCTCTCTCCTATCCCATCCTCTATCCTATCGTATCCTCTACCCTATCCCATCCTGTATCCTATAATATCGTCTATCCTATAATATCCTCTATCCTACCCAATCCTCTATCCTTTCCTCTAACCAATCCTCTATCCTATCCTCTATCATATCCACTCCTCTATCTTATCCTATCCTATATCCTATCCTCTATCCTATCCTATACTCTATCCTTTCCTGTCCTCTATCCTACCCTATTCTCTATCCTATACTTTCCTATATCCTATCCCATCCAATATCCTATTATATCATCTATCCTATCCTATCCTCTATCCTATATTATCCTCTATCCTATTATATCCTCTATCCTATCCTATCCTCTATCCTATATTATCCTCTATCCTATCCTGTCCTCTATCCTACCCTATCCTCTATCCTATCCTATCCTCTATTCTTCCTATCCTCTATCCTATAATATCCCCTATTCTATCCAATCCTCTATCCTATCCAATCCTCTATCCTATCCTATCCTCTATCCAATCCTATCCTCAATCCTATCCTTTCCTCAATCCTGTCCTATCCTCTATCCCATCCTATCCTCTATAATATCGTATACTCTATCATATCCTATCCTCTATCCTATAATATCATGTATCCTATCCTATTCTCTATTCTATCCTGTCCTCTATCCTATCTTATCCTCTATCGTTTCCTATCCTCTTTCCTATCCAATCCCATATCCTATCCTCTATCCTATCCTACCGCCTATAATATCGTATCATCTATCCCATCCTATTCTCTATCCTATCCAATCCTCTAGTCTATCATATCCTCTATTCTATCCAATCCCCAATCAGATCCGCTATCCTATCCTATCCTCTATCCTCTCCTCTCATCTATCCTACCCTATCCACTATCCTATCCTGTCCTCTATCATATCCTATCCTCTATCCTATCCAATTACCTATCCTATCCTCTATCCTATCCCATCCTCTATCCTACCCTATCCTCTATAATATCGAATACTCTATCATATTCTATCTTCTATCCAATAATATCATCTATCCTATTCTATCCCCTATCCCATCCTCTATCCTATCCTATCCTCTATCCTATCCTATCCCCTATCCAATCCCATCCTCTATCGTATCCAATCCTCTATCCTATCCTATCCTCTATTCTATCATATCCTCTGTCCTATAGTATCCTCTATCCTATCCTCTATCCTATCCTCTATACTATCCTTTCCTCTTTCCTATAATATCCTCTATCCTATCCTATCCTCTTTGCTATGCTATCCTCTATCCTATCCTATCCTGTATCCTATCCTATCCTCTATCCAATCCCATCCTCTATCGTATCCAATCCTCTATCCTATCCTATCCTCTATCCTATCATATCCTCTGTCCTATAGTATCCTCTATCCTATCCTCTATCCTATCCTCTATACTATCCTTTCCTCTTTCCTATAATATCCTCTATCCTATCCTATCCTCTATCCAATCCTATCCTCAATCCTATCCTTTCCTCAATCCTGTCCTATCCTCTATCCCATCCTATCCTCTATAATATCGTATCCTCTACAATATCGTATCCTCTATCGTACCCTATCCTCTTTCCTATCCTATCCTCAATCCTATCCTATCCTCTATCCTATCCAATCCCCTATCTTATCCTCTTTCCTATCCTATCCCCTATCCTATACAATCCTGTATCCTATCCTGTCCTCTATCCTATCCTATCCTCTATCCTATCCTATCCTCTATCGTATCCTAACCTATCCTCTATCCTATCCTATCCTATATCCTATAAAATCCTCTATCCTATCCTATACTCTATCCTATCCTGTCCACTATCCTATCCTATCCTCTATCCTATCCTGTCCTCAATCATATCCTATTCCCTATCCTATCGTATCCTCTACCCTATCCTATCCTCTATCCTATCCTATCGTCTATCCAATCCCATCCTCTATCGTATCCAATCCTCTATCCTATCCTATCCTCTATCCTATCGTATCCTCTTTCCTATCCAATCCCATATCCTATCCTCTATCGTTTCCTATCCTCTTTCCTATCCAACCCCATATCCTATCCTCTATCCTATCCTATCCTCTATCCTATCCCATCCCCTAGCCTATCCACTATCCTATACTATCCTCTATCCTATCCTATCCTCTATCCTATCCCATCCCCTAGCCTATCCACTATCCTATACTATCCTCTACCCTATCCTATCCTCTATCCTATCCTATCCTCTATCCTATCCTATCCTCTATCCTATACTATCCTCCATCCTATCCTATCCTCTATCGTATCATATGCTCTATCCTATCCTATCCACCATCCTATCCTATCCTCCATCCGATCCAATCCCCTATCCTATCCTCTATCCTACCCTATCCCCTATCCTATACAATCCTGTATCCTATCCTGTCCTCTATCCTATCCTATCCTCTATCCTATCCTATCTTCTATCCTATCCAATCCTCTATCCTATCCTCTATCCTATCATCCATCCTATCATATCCACTATCCTATCCTGTCCTCTAACCTATCCTATCCTCTATCTTATCCTATCCTCTATCCTATCATCCACCCTATCCTATCCACTATCCTATCCTGTCCTCCATCCTACAATATCCTCTATCCTATCCTATCCTCTATCCTATCATATCCTCTATCCAATCCTATCCTCAATCCTATCCTATCCTCCATCCTACAATATCCTCTATCCTATCCTATCCTCTATCCTCTATCCTATCCAATCCTCTATTCTTTACAATCCCCTATCCTATCCTCTATCCTATCCCATCCTCTATCCTATTCTATCCTCAATCCTATCCTATCCTCTATCCTATCCTACCGCCCGTAATATCGTATCATCTATCCTATCCTATTCTGTATCCTATCCAATCCTCTAACCTATCATATCCTCTTTTCTATCCAATCCCCTATCAAATCCTCTATCCTCTCCTCTCCTCTATCCTACCCTATCCACTATCCTATCCTGTCCTCTATCATATCCTATCCTCTATCCTATCCAATTACCTATCCTATCCTCTATCCTATCCCATCCTCTATCCTACCCTATCCTCTATAATATCGAATACTCTATCATATTCTATCTTCTATCCAATAATATCATCTATCCTATTCTATCCCCTATCCCATCCTCTATCCTATCCTATCCTCTATCCTATCCTATCCTCTATCCAATCCCATCCTCTATCGTATCCAATCCTCTATCCTATCCTATCCTCTATTCTATCATATCCTCTGTCCTATAGTATCCTCTATCCTATCCTCTATCCTATCCTCTATACTATCCTTTCCTCTTTCCTATAATATCCTCTATCCTATCCTATCCTCTTTGCTATGCTATCCTCTATCCTATCCTATCCTGTATCCTATCCTATCCTCTATCCAATCCCATCCTCTATCGTATCCAAACCTCTATCCTATCCTATCCTCTATCCTATCATATCCTCTGTCCTATAGTATCCTCTATCCTATCCTCAATCCTATCCTCTATACTATCCTTTCCTCTTTCCTATAATATCCTCTATCCTATCCTATCCTCTATCGTATAATATCCTCTATCCTATCCTATACTCTATCCTATCGTATCCTCTATCCTATCCTATCCTCTATCTTATCCTATCCTCTACCCTACCCTATCCTCTATCCTCTAACCTATCCTACCCTCTATCCTATCCTATCCTCTCTCCTATCCCATCCTCTATCCTATCGTATCCTCTACCCTATCCCATCCTGTATCCTATAATATCGTCTATCCTATAATATCCTCTATCCTACCCAATCCTCTATCCTTTCCTCTAACCAATCCTCTATCCTATCCTCTATCATATCCACTCCTCTATCTTATCCTATCCTATATCCTATCCTCTATCCTATCCTATACTCTATCCTTTCCTGTCCTCTATCCTACCCTATTCTCTATCCTATACTTTCCTATATCCTATCCCATCCAATATCCTATTATATCATCTATCCTATCCTATCCTCTATCCTATATTATCCTCTATCCTATTATATCCTCTATCCTATCCTATCCTCTATCCTATATTATCCTCTATCCTATCCTGTCCTCTATCCTACCCTATCCTCTATCCTATCCTATCCTCTATTCTTCCTATCCTCTATCCTATAATATCCCCTATTCTATCCAATCCTCTATCCTATCCAATCCTCTATCCTATCCTATCCTCTATCCAATCCTATCCTCAATCCTATCCTTTCCTCAATCCTGTCCTATCCTCTATCCCATCCTATCCTCTATAATATCGTATACTCTATCATATCCTATCCTCTATCCTATAATATCATGTATCCTATCCTATTCTCTATTCTATCCTGTCCTCTATCCTATCTTATCCTCTATCCTATCCTATCCTCTATCCTATCCTATCCTCTTTCCTATCCTATCCACTATCGTATCCAATCCTCTATCCTATACAATCCCCTATACTATCCTCTATCCTATCCTATCCTCTATCCTAGCCAATCCCCTATCCTATCCTCTATCCTATCCTATCCTCTATCGTTTCCTATCCTCTTTCCTATCCAATCCCATATCCTATCCTCTATCCTATCCTACCGCCTATAATATCGTATCATCTATCCCATCCTATTCTCTATCCTATCCAATCCTCTAGTCTATCATATCCTCTATTCTATCCAATCCCCAATCAGATCCGCTATGCTATCCTATCCTCTATCCTCTCCTCTCATCTATCCTACCCTATCCACTATCCTATCCTGTCCTCTATCATATCCTATCCTCTATCCTATCCAATTACCTATCCTATCCTCTATCCTATCCCATCCTCTATCCTACCCTATCCTCTATAATATCGAATACTCTATCATATTCTATCTTCTATCCAATAATATCATCTATCCTATTCTATCCCCTATCCCATCCTCTATCCTATCCTATCCTCTATCCTATCCTATCCCCTATCCAATCCCATCCTCTATCGTATCCAATCCTCTATCCTATCCTATCCTCTATTCTAACATATCCTCTGTCCTATAGTATCCCCTATCCTATCCTCTATCCTATCCTCTATACTATCCTTTCCTCTTTCCTATAATATCCTCTATCCTATCCTATCCTCTTTGCTATGCTATCCTCTATCCTATCCTATCCTGTATCCTAACCTATCCTCTATCCAATCCCATCCTCTATCGTATCCAATCCTCTATCCTATCCTATCCTCTATCCTATCATATCCTCTGTCCTATAGTATCCTCTATCCTATCCTCTATCCTATCCTCTATACTATCCTTTCCTCTTTCCTATAATATCCTCTATCCTATCCTATCCTCTATCGTATAATATCCTCTATCCTATCCTATACTCTATCCTATCGTATCCTCTATCCTATCCTATCCTCTATCTTATCCTATCCTCTATCCTACCCTATCCTCTATCCTCTAACCTATCCTACCCTCTATCCTATCCTATCCTCTCTCCTATCCCATCCTCTATCCTATCGTATCCTCTACCCTATCCCATCCTGTATCCTATAATATCGTCTATCCTATAATATCCTCTATCCTACCCAATCCTCTATCCTTTCCTCTATCCAATCCTCTATCCTATCCTCTATCATATCCACTCCTCTATCTTATTCTATCCTATATCCTATCCTCTATCCTATCCTATACTCTATCCTTTCCTGTCCTCTATCCTACCCTATTCTCTATCCTATACTTTCCTATATCCTATCCTATCCAATATCCTATTATATCCTCTATCCTATCCTATCCTCTATCCTATATTATCCTCTATCCTATTATATCCTGTATCCTATCCTATCCTCTATCCTATATTATCCTCTATCCTATCCTGTCCTCTATCCTACCCTATCCTCTATCCTATCCTATCCTCTATTCTATCCTATCCTCTATCCTATAATATCCCCTATTCTATCCAATCCTCTATCCTATCCAATCCTCTATCCTATCCTATCCTCTATCCATTCCTATCCTCAATCCTATCCTTTCCTCAATCCTGTCCTATCCTCTATCCCATCCTATCCTCTATAATATCGTATACTCTATCATATCCTATCCTCTATCCTATAATATCATGTATCCTATCCTATTCTCTATTCTATCCTGTCCTCTATCCTATCTTATCCTCTATCCTATCCTATCCTCTATCCTATCCTATCCTCTATCCAATCCCATCCTCTATCGTATCCAATCCTCTATCCTATCCTATCCTCTATTCTATCATATCCTCTGTCCTATAGTATCCTCTATCCTATCCTCTATCCTATCCTCTATCCTATCCTCTATACTATGCTTTCCTCTTTCCTATAATATCCTCTATCCTATCCTATCCTCTTTGCTATGCTATCCTCTATTATATTCTATCCTGTATCCTATCCTATCCTCTATCCAATCCCATCATCTATCGTATCCAATCCTCTATCCTATCCTATCCTCTATCCTATCATATCCTCTGTCCTATAGTATCCTCTATCCTATCCTCTATCCTATCCTCTATACTATCCTTTCCTCTTTCCTATAATATCCTCTATCCTATCCTATCCTCTTTGCTATGCTATCCTCTATCCTATCCTATCCTGTATCCTATCCTATCCTCTATCCAATCCCATCCTCTATCGTATCCAATCCTCTATCCTATCCTATCCTCTATCCTATCATATCCTCTGTCCTATAGTATCCTATATCCTATCCTCTATCCTATCCTCTATATTATCCTTTCCTCTTTCCTATAATATCCTCTATCCTATCCTATCCTCTATCGTATAATATCCTCTATCCTATCCTATACTCTATCCTATCGTATCCTCTATCCTATCCTATCCTCTATCTTATCCTATCCTCTATCCTACCCTATCCTCTATCCTCTAACCTATCCTACCCTCTATCCTATCCTATCCTCTCTCCTATCCCATCCTCTATCCTATCGTATCCTCTACCCTATCCCATCCTGTATCCTATAATACCGTCTATCCTATAATATCCTCTATCCTACCCAATCCTCTATCCTTTCCTCTATCCAATCCTCTATCCTATCCTCTATCATATCCACTCCTCTATCTTATTCTATCCTATATCCTATCCTCTATCCTATCCTATACTCTATCCTTTCCTGTCCTCTATCCTACCCTATTCTCTATCCTATACTTTCCTATATCCTATCCTATCCAATATCCTATTATATCCTCTATCCTATCCTATCCTCTATCCTATCATATCCTCTATCCAATCCTATCCTCAATCCTATCCTATCCTCCATCCTACAATATCCTCTATCCTATCCTACCCTCTATCCTCTATCCTATCCAATCCTCTATTCTTTACAATCCCCTATCCTATCCTCTATCCTATCCCATCCTCTATCCTATTCTATCCTCAATCCTATCCTATCCTCTATCCTATCCTACCGCCCGTAATATCGTATCATCTATCCTATCCTATTCTGTATCCTATCCAATCCTCTAACCTATCATATCCTCTTTTCTATCCAATCCCCTATCAAATCCTCTATCCTCTCCTCTCCTCTATCCTACCCTATCCACTATCCTATCCTGTCCTCTATCATATCCTATCCTCTATCCTATCCAATTACCTATCCTATCCTCTATCCTATCCCATCCTCTATCCTACCCTATCCTCTATAATATCGAATACTCTATCATATTCTATCTTCTATCCAATAATATCATCTATCCTATTCTATCCCCTATCCCATCCTCTATCCTATCCTATCCTCTATCCTATCCTATCCTCTATCCTATCCTATCCTCTATCCAATCCCATCCTCTATCGTATCCAATCCTCTATCCTATCCTATCCTCTATTCTATCATATCCTCTGTCCTATAGTATCCTCTATCCTATCCTCTATCCTATCCTCTATACTATCCTTTCCTCTTTCCTATAATATCCTCTATCCTATCCTATCCTCTTTGCTATGCTATCCTCTATCCTATCCTATCCTCTATCCTATCCTATCCTCTATCCAATCCCATCCTCTATCGTATCCAATCCTCTATCCTATCCTATCCTCTATCCTATCATATCCTCTGTCCTATAGTATCCTCTATCCTATCCTCTATCCTATCCTCTATACTATCCTTTCCTCTTTCCTATAATATCCTCTATCCTATCCTATCCTCTATCGTATAATATCCTCTATCCTATCCTATACTCTATCCTATCGTATCCTCTATCCTATCCTATCCTCTATCTTATCCTATCCTCTACCCTACCCTATCCTCTATCCTCTAACCTATCCTACCCTCTATCCTATCCTATCCTCTCTCCTATCCCATCCTCTATCCTATCGTATCCTCTACCCTATCCCATCCTGTATCCTATAATATCGTCTATCCTATAATATCCTCTATCCTACCCAATCCTCTATCCTTTCCTCTAACCAATCCTCTATCCTATCCTCTATCATATCCACTCCTCTATCTTATCCTATCCTATATCCTATCCTCTATCCTATCCTATACTCTATCCTTTCCTGTCCTCTATCCTACCCTATTCTCTATCCTATACTTTCCTATATCCTATCCCATCCAATATCCTATTATATCATCTATCCTATCCTATCCTCTATCCTATTTTATCCTCTATCCTATTATATCCTCTATTCTATCCTATCCTCTATCCTATAATATCCCCTATTCTATCCAATCCTCTATCCTATCCAATCCTCTATCCTATCCTATCCTCTATCCAATCCTATCCTCA
Source organism: Halictus rubicundus (assembly GCF_050948215.1). Lineage (NCBI taxonomy): Eukaryota > Metazoa > Arthropoda > Insecta > Hymenoptera > Halictidae > Halictus > Halictus rubicundus. Next base: position 955,938 of record NW_027488603.1, read on the forward strand.
ATCCTATCCTTTCCTCAATCCTGTCCTATCCTCTATCCCATCCTATCCTCTATAATATCGTATACTCTATCATATCCTATCCTCTATCCTATAATATCATGTATCCTATCCTATTCTCTATTCTATCCTGTCCTCTATCCTATCTTATCCTCTATCCTATCCTATCCTCTATCCTATCCTATCCTCTTTCCTATCCTATCCACTATCGTATCCAATCCTCTATCCTATACAATCCCCTATACTATCCTCTATCCTATCCTGTCCTCTATCCTAGCCAATCCCCTATCCTATCCTCTATCCTATCCTATCCTCTATCGTTTCCTATCCTCTTTCCTATCCAATCCCATATCCTATCCTCTATCCTATCCTACCGCCTATAATATCGTATCATCTATCCCATCCTATTCTCTATCCTATCCAATCCTCTAGTCTATCATATCCTCTATTCTATCCAATCCCCAATCAGATCCGCTATCCTATCCTATCCTCTATCCTCTCCTCTCATCTATCCTACCCTATCCACTATCCTATCCTGTCCTCTATCATATCCTATCCTCTATCCTATCCAATTACCTATCCTATCCTCTATCCTATCCCATCCTCTATCCTACCCTATCCTCTATAATATCGAATACTCTATCATATTCTATCTTCTATCCAATAATATCATCTATCCTATTCTATCCCCTATCCCATCCTCTATCCTATCCTATCCTCTATCCTATCCTATCCCCTATCCAATCCCATCCTCTATCGTATCCAATCCTCTATCCTATCCTATCCTCTATTCTATCATATCCTCTGTCCTATAGTATCCTCTATCCTATCCTCTATCCTATCCTCTATACTATCCTTTCCTCTTTCCTATAATATCCTCTATCCTATCCTATCCTCTTTGCTATGCTATCCTCTATCCTATCCTATGCTGTATCCTATCCTATCCTCTATCCAATCCCATCCTCTATCGTATCCAATCCTCTATCCTATCCTATCCTCTATCCTATTTTATCCTCTATCCTATTATATCCTCCATTCTATCCTATCCTCTATCCTATATTATCCTCTATCCTATCCTGTCCTCTATCCTACCCTATCCTCTATCCTATCCTATCCTCTATTCTTCCTATCCTCTATCCTATAATATCCCCTATTCTATCCAATCCTCTATCCTATCCAATCCTCTATCCTATCCTATCCTCTATCCAATCCTATCCTCAATCCTATCCTTTCCTCAATCCTGTCCTATCCTCTATCCCATCCTATCCTCTATAATATCGTATACTCTATCATATCCTATCCTCTATCCTATAATATCATGTATCCTATCCTATTCTCTATTCTATCCTGTCCTCTATCCTATCTTATCCTCTATCCTATCCTATCCTCTATCCTATCCTATCCTCTTTCCTATCCTATCCACTATCGTATCCAATCCTCTATCCTATACAATCCCCTATACTATCCTCTATCCTATCCTGTCCTCTATCCTAGCCAATCCCCTATCCTATCCTCTATCCTATCCTATCCTCTATCGTTTCCTATCCTCTTTCCTATCCAATCCCATATCCTATCCTCTATCCTATCCTACCGCCTATAATATCGTATCATCTATCCCATCCTATTCTCTATCCTATCCAATCCTCTAGTCTATCATATCCTCTATTCTATCCAATCCCCAATCAGATCCGCTATCCTATCCTATCCTCTATCCTCTCCTCTCATCTATCCTACCCTATCCACTATCCTATCCTGTCCTCTATCATATCCTATCCTCTATCCTATCCAATTACCTATCCTATCCTCTATCCTATCCCATCCTCTATCCTACCCTATCCTCTATAATATCGAATACTCTATCATATTCTATCTTCTATCCAATAATATCATCTATCCTATTCTATCCCCTATCCCATCCTCTATCCTATCCTATCCTCTATCCTATCCTATCCCCTATCCAATCCCATCCTCTATCGTATCCAATCCTCTATCCTATCCTATCCTCTATTCTATCATATCCTCTGTCCTATAGTATCCTCTATCCTATCCTCTATCCTATCCTCTATACTATCCTTTCCTCTTTCCTATAATATCCTCTATCCTATCCTATCCTCTTTGCTATGCTATCCTCTATCCTATCCTATGCTGTATCCTATCCTATCCTCTATCCAATCCCATCCTCTATCGTATCCAATCCTCTATCCTATCCTATCCTCTATCCTATTTTATCCTCTATCCTATTATATCCTCCATTCTATCCTATCCTCTATCCTATATTATCCTCTATCCTATCCTGTCCTCTATCCTACCCTATCCTCTATCCTATCCTATCCTCTATTCTTCCTATCCTCTATCCTATAATATCCCCTATTCTATCCAATCCTCTATCCTATCCCATCCTCTATCCTACCCTATCCTCTATAATATCGAATACTCTATCATATTCTATCTTCTATCCAATAATATCATCTATCCTATTCTATCCCCTATCCCATCCTCTATCCTATCCTATCCTCTATCCTATCCTATCCCCTATCCAATCCCATCCTCTATCGTATCCAATCCTCTATCCTATCCTATCCTCTATTCTATCATATCCTCTGTCCTATAGTATCCTCTATCCTATCCTCTATCCTATCCTCTATACTATCCTTTCCTCTTTCCTATAATATCCTCTATCCTATCCTATCCTCTTTGCTATGCTATCCTCTATCCTATCCTATCCTGTATCCTATCCTATCCTCTATCCAATCCCATCCTCTATCGTATCCAATCCTCTATCCTATCCTATCCTCTATCCTATCATATCCTCTGTCCTATAGTATCCTCTATCCTATCCTCTATCCTATCCTCTATACTATCCTTTCCTCTTTCCTATAATATCCTCTATCCTATCCTATCCTCTATCGTATAATATCCTCTATCCTATCCTATACTCTATCCTATCGTATCCTCTATCCTATCCTATCCTCTATCTTATCCTATCCTCTATCCTACCCTATCCTCTATCCTCTAACCTATCCTACCCTCTATCCTATCCCATCCTCTATCCTATCGTATCCTCTACCCTATCCCATCCTGTATCCTATAATATCGTCTATCCTATAATATCCTCTATCCTACCCAATCCTCTATCCTTTCCTCTATCCAATCCTCTATCCTATCCTCTATCATATCCACTCCTCTATCTTATTCTATCCTATATCCTATCCTCTATCCTATCCTATACTCTATCCTTTCCTGTCCTCTATCCTACCCTATTCTCTATCCTATACTTTCCTATATCCTATCCTATCCAATATCCTATTATATCCTCTATCCTATCCTATCCTCTATCCTATATTATCCTCTATCCTATTATATCCTGTATCCTATCCTATCCTCTATCCTATATTATCCTCTATCCTATCCTGTCCTCTATCCTACCCTATCCTCTATCCTATCCTATCCTCTATTCTATCCTATCCTCTATCCTATAATATCCCCTATTCTATCCAATCCTCTATCCTATCCAATCCTCTATCCTATCCTATCCTCTATCCAATCCTATCCTCAATCCTATCCTTTCCTCAATCCTGTCCTATCCTCTATCCCATCCTATCCTCTATAATATCGTATACTCTATCATATCCTATCCTCTATCCTATAATATCATGTATCCTATCCTATTCCCTATTCTATCCTGTCCTCTATCCTATCTTATCCTCTATCCTATCCTATCCTCTATCCTATCCTATCCTCTATCCAATCCCATCCTCTATCGTATCCAATCCTCTATCCTATCCTATCCTCTATTCTATCATATCCTCTGTCCTATAGTATCCTCTATCCTATCCTCTATCCTATCCTCTATACTATGCTTTCCTCTTTCCTATAATATCCTCTATCCTATCCTATCCTCTTTGCTATGCTATCCTCTATTATATCCTATCCTGTATCCTATCCTATCCTCTATCCAATCCCATCATCTATCGTATCCAATCCTCTATCCTATCCTGTCCTCTATCCTACCCTATCCTCTATCCTATCCTATCCTCTATTCTTCCTATCCTCTATCCTATAATATCCCCTATTCTATCCAATCCTCTATCCTATCCAATCCTCTATCCTATCCTATCCTCTATCCAATCCTATCCTCAATCCTATCCTTTCCTCAATCCTGTCCTATCCTCTATCCCATCCTATCCTCTATAATATCGTATACTCTATCATATCCTATCCTCTATCCTATAATATCATGTATCCTATCCTATTCTCTATTCTATCCTGTCCTCTATCCTATCTTATCCTCTATCCTATCCTATCCTCTATCCTATCCTATCCTCTTTCCTATCCTATCCACTATCGTATCCAATCCTCTATCCTATACAATCCCCTATACTATCCTCTATCCTATCCTATCCTCTATCCTAGCCAATCCCCTATCCTATCCTCTATCCTATCCTATCCTCTATCGTTTCCTATCCTCTTTCCTATCCAATCCCATATCCTATCCTCTATCCTATCCTACCGCCTATAATATCGTATCATCTATCCCATCCTATTCTCTATCCTATCCAATCCTCTAGTCTATCATATCCTCTATTCTATCCAATCCCCAATCAGATCCGCTATCCTATCCTATCCTCTATCCTCTCCTCTCATCTATCCTACCCTATCCACTATCCTATCCTGTCCTCTATCATATCCTAACCTCTATCCTATCCAATTACCTATCCTATCCTCTATCCTATCCCATCCTCTATCCTACCCTATCCTCTATAATATCGAATACTCTATCATATTCTATCTTCTATCCAATAATATCATCTATCCTATTCTATCCCCTATCCCATCCTCTATCCTATCCTATCCTCTATCCTATCCTATCCCCTATCCAATCCCATCCTCTATCGTATCCAATCCTCTATCCTATCCTATCCTCTATTCTATCATATCCTCTGTCCTATAGTATCCTCTATCCTATCCTCTATCCTATCCTCTATACTATCCTTTCCTCTTTCCTATAATATCCTCTATCCTATCCTATCCTCTTTGCTATGCTATCCTCTATCCTATCCTATCCTGTATCCTATCCTATCCTCTATCCAATCCCATCCTCTATCGTATCCAATCCTCTATCCTATCCTATCCTCTATCCTATCATATCCTCTGTCCTATAGTATCCTCTATCCTATCCTCTATCCTATCCTCTATACTATCCTTTCCTCTTTCCTATAATATCCTCTATCCTATCCTATCCTCTATCGTATAATATCCTCTATCCTATCCTATACTCTATCCTATCGTATCCTCTATCCTATCCTATCCTCTATCTTATCCTATCCTCTATCCTACCCTATCCTCTATCCTCTAACCTATCCTACCCTCTATCCTATCCCATCCTCTATCCTATCGTATCCTCTACCCTATCCCATCCTGTATCCTATAATATCGTCTATCCTATAATATCCTCTATCCTACCCAATCCTCTATCCTTTCCTCTATCCAATCCTCTATCCTATCCTCTATCATATCCACTCCTCTATCTTATTCTATCCTATATCCTATCCTCTATCCTATCCTATACTCTATCCTTTCCTGTCCTCTATCCTACCCTATTCTCTATCCTATACTTTCCTATATCCTATCCTATCCAATATCCTATTATATCCTCTATCCTATCCTATCCTCTATCCTATATTATCCTCTATCCTATTATATCCTGTATCCTATCCTATCCTCTATCCTATATTATCCTCTATCCTATCCTGTCCTCTATCCTACCCTATCCTCTATCCTATCCTATCCTCTATTCTATCCTATCCTCTATCCTATAATATCCCCTATTCTATCCAATCCTCTATCCTATCCAATCCTCTATCCTATCCTATCCTCTATCCAATCCTATCCTCAATCCTATCCTTTCCTCAATCCTGTCCTATCCTCTATCCCATCCTATCCTCTATAATATCGTATACTCTATCATATCCTATCCTCTATCCTATAATATCATGTATCCTATCCTATTCCCTATTCTATCCTGTCCTCTATCCTATCTTATCCTCTATCCTATCCTATCCTCTATCCTATCCTATCCTCTATCCAATCCCATCCTCTATCGTATCCAATCCTCTATCCTATCCTATCCTCTATTCTATCATATCCTCTGTCCTATAGTATCCTCTATCCTATCCTCTATCCTATCCTCTATACTATGCTTTCCTCTTTCCTATAATATCCTCTATCCTATCCTATCCTCTTTGCTATGCTATCCTCTATTATATCCTATCCTGTATCCTATCCTATCCTCTATCCAATCCCATCATCTATCGTATCCAATCCTCTATCCTATCCTATCCTCTATCCTATTATATCCTCTGTCCTATAGTGTCCTCTATCCTATCCTCTATCCTATCCTCTATACTATCCTTTCCTCTTTCCTATAATATCCTCTATCCTATCCTATCCTCTATCGTATAATATCCTCTATCCTATCCTATACTCTATCCTATCGTATCCTCTATCCTATCCTATCCTCTATCTTATCCTATCCTCTATCCTACCCTATCCTCTATCCTCTAACCTATCCTACCCTCTATCCTATCCTATCCTCTCTCCTATCCCATCCTCTATCCTATCGTATCCTCTACCCTATCCCATCCTGTATCCTATAATATCGTCTATCCTATAATATCCTCTATCCTACCCAATCCTCTATCCTTTCCTCTATCCAATCCTCTATCCTATCCTCTATCATATCCACTCCTCTATCTTATCCTATCCTATATCCTATCCTCTATCCTATCCTATACTCTATCCTTTCCTGTCCTCTATCCTACCCTATTCTCTATCCTATACTTTCCTATATCCTATCCTATCCAATATCCTATTATATCCTTTATCCTATCCTATCCTCTATCCTATATTATCCTCTATCCTATTATATCCTCTATCCTATCCTATCCTCTATCCTATATTATCCTCTATCCTATCCTGTCCTCTATCCTACCCTATCCTCTATCCTATCCTATCCTCTATTCTATCCTATCCTCTATCCTATAATATCCCCTATTCTATCCAATCCCCTATCAAATCATCTATCCTATCCTATCCTCTATCCTATCTAATCCCCTATCCTATCCTCTATACCGTCCTATCCTCAATCCTATCCTATACTGTACTATATCCTATCCTCTATCCTATCCTCTATAATATCGTATACTCTATCATATCCTATCCTCTATCCTATAATATCATGTATCCTATCCTATTCTCTATTCTATCCTGTCCTCTATCCTATCTTATCCTCTATCCTATCCTATCCTCTATCCTATCCTATCCTCCATCCTAGCCAATCTCCTATCCTATCCTCTATCCTATCCTACCCTCTATCGTTTCCTATCCTCTTTCCTATCCAATCCCATATCCTATCCTCTATCCTATCCTATCCTCTATCCTATCCCATCCCCTAGCCTATCCTCTATCCTATACTGTCCTCTATCCTATCCTATCCTCTATCCTATCCAATCCTCTATCCTATCCAATCCCCTATCCTATCCTCTATCCTATCCTATCCTCAATCCTAGCCTATCCTCTATTTTATCCTACCACCTATAATATCGTATCATCTATCCCATCCTATTCTCTATCCTATCCAATCCTCTAATCTATCAGATCCTCTATTCTATCCAATCCCCTATCAGATCCGCTATCCTATCCTATCCTCTATCCTATCCTCTCCTCTATCCTACCCTATCCACTATCCTATCCTATCCTCTATCCTATCCAATCCCCTATCCTATCCTCTATCCTATCCTATCCTCAATCCTAGCCTATCCTCTATTTAACCTACCGCCTATAATATCGTATCATCTATCCCATCCTATTCTCTATCCTATCCAATCCTCTAATCTATCATATCCTCTATTCTATCCAATCCCCTATCAGATCCGCTATCCTATCCTATCCTCTATCCTAACCTGTCCTCTCTCCTATCCTATCCTCTATCTTAACCTGTCCTCTATCATATCTTATCATACATCGTATCCTATCCTCTATCCTATCATATTCTCTATCCAATCCTATCCTTTCCTCAATCCTATCCTATCCTCTATCCCATCCTATCCTCTATAATATCATATACTCTATCATATCCTATCCTCTATCCTATATTATCCTCTATCCTATCCTATCCTCTATCCTAGCCAATCCCCTATCCTATCCTCTATCCAATCCTGTCCTCTATCCTATCATATCGCCTATAATATCGTATCCTCTATCCTATCCTATCCTCTTTGCTATGCTATCATCTATCCTATCCTATCCTCTATCCTATCCAATCCCCAATCGTATCCTCTATAATATCCTATCCTCTATCCTATCCTATCCCATCTTCTATCCTATCCTATCCTCTATCCTATGCTATCCTCTATCCTATCCTATGCTCTATCCTATCCTATCCTCTATCCTATCCTATCCTATCCTATCCTCTATCCTATCCTATCCTCTATCCTATCCTATCCTCTATCCTATCCTATCCTCTATCCTATCCTATCCTCTATCCTATCCTATCCTCTATCCTATCCTATCCTCTATCCTATCCTCTATCCTATCCTCTATCCTATCCTATCCTCTATCCTATCCTCTATCCTATCCTATCCTATATCCTATGCTATCCTCTATCCTATCCTATCCTCTGTTCTATCCTATCCTCTATCCTATCCTATCCTCTATCCTATCCCATCCTCTATCTTATCCTCTATCCTATCCTCTATCCTATCCTCTATCCTATCCTCTATCCTATCCTCTATCCTATCCTCTATCCTATCCTCTATCCTATCCTCTATCCTATCCTCTATCCTATCCTCTATCCTATCCTCTATCCTATCCTATCCTCTATCCAATCCTATCCTCAATCCTATCCTTTCCTCAATCATATCCTATCCTCTATCCCATCCTATCCACTATAATATCGTATACTCTATCATATCCTATCCTCTATCCTATAATAACATGTATCCTATCCTATTCTCTATTCTATCCTATCCTCTATCCTATCCAATTACCTATCCTATCCTCTATCCTATCCCATCCTCTATCCTACCCTATCCTCTATAATATCGAATACTCTATCATATTCCATCTTCTATCCTATAATATCATCTAACCTATTCTATCCCCTATCCCATCCTCTATCCTATCCTATCCTTTATACTATCCTATCCTATAGTGTATAATATGCTATCCTCTATCCTATAATATCATATATCCTATCATTTTCTCTATCCTATCCTATCATCTATCGTATCCTATCCTCTATTCTATCCTATCCTCTATCCTACCCAATCCCCAATCGTATCCTCTATCCTATCCTATCCTCTATCCTATCCTATCCTCTATCCTATCCTATCTTCTATCCTATCCTATCCGCTATCGTATCCCATTATCTATCCTATCCTGTCCTCTATCATATCCTATCCTGTATCCTATCCTATCCTCTATCCTATCCTATCCTCTATCGTATCCTATCCCCTATCCTGTCCTATCCTCAATCCTATCCTATCCTCTATACTTTCCTATCCTCTATCCTATCCTATCCTCTATCCTATCCTATCATTTGTCCTATCCGATCCTCTATCCTATCCTATCCTCTATCCTATCCCATCCTCTATCCTATCCTATCCTCAATCCTATCCTATGCTCCATCCTATCCTATCCTCTATCCTATCCTATCCTCTATCCTATCCTATCCTCTATCTTATCCTATCCTCTATCCCATCCTGTCCTCCATCTTATCCTATCCTCTATCCCATCCTATCCTCCATCCTCACCTATCCTCTATCCAATCCCATCCTCTACCCTATTCTACCCTCTAACGAAACCTATCCTCTATGATATCCTATCCTCAATCCAATCCCATCCTCTATCCAATACTATCCTCTATCCAATCCTATCCTCTATCGTATCCTATCCTTTATCCTATCCTATCCTCTATCCTATTCTATCCTCTATCCTATCCTATCCTCTATCCTATCCTACCATCTATCCTATCCTATCCTCTATCCCATCAAATCCTCTATCCTATCCTATCCTCTATTATATCCTATCCTCTATTCAATCCTATCCTCTATCCTATACTATCCTCTATCCTATCCTATCCTCTATCCAATCCTATCCTCTATCCTATCCCATCCTCTATCGTTTCCTATCCTCTATCCTATCCTATTCCTCTATCCTATGCTACCCTCTATCCTATCCTATCCTCTATCCTATCCTATACTCTATCCTAACCTATCCTCTATCGTATCCTATCCCCTATCCTATCCTATCCTCAATCCTATCCTCTATCCTATCCTATCCTCTATCCTATCCTATCCGCTATCCTATCCTATCCTCTATCCTATCCTATCCTCTATCCTATCCCATCCTCTATCCTATCCTATCTTCTATCTTATCATATCCTCTATCCCATCCTATCCTCCATCCTATCCTATCCCTTATCCTATACTATCCTCTATCCTATCCTATCCTCTACCGTATCCTACCATCTATCCAGTCCTATCTTCTATCACATCCTATCCATTGTCCTTTCCTATCCTCTATCCAATACTATCCTCCATCCTATCCTATCCTCTATCGTATCCTGTCCTCTATCCTACCCTACCATCTATCCTATCCTATCCTCTATCCCATCCTATCCTCTATCTCATCCTATCCTCGATCCTATCCTATCCTCTATCCTATCCTATCCTCTATCGTATCCTATCCCCTATCCTATCCTATCCTCAATCCTATCCTATCCTCCATCCTATCCTATCCTCTATCCTATCCTATCCTCTATCCTACCCTATCCTCTATCTTATCCTATCCTCTATCCCATCCTGTCCTCCATCTTATCCTATCCTCTATCCCATCCTATCCTCCATCCTCACCTATCCTCTATCCAATCCTATCCTCTATCCTATTCTACCCTCTATCGAAACCTATCCTCTATGATATCCTATCCTCTATCCAATCCTATCCTCTATCCAATCCTATCCTCTATCCAATCCTATCCTCTATCGTATCCTATCCTTTATCCAATCCTGTCCTCTATCCTATCCCATCCTCTATCGTATCCTATCCTCTATCTAATCCTATCCTCTGTCCTATCCTATCCTCTATCCTATCCCATCCTCAGTCTTATCCTATCCTCTATCCCATCCTATCCTCCATCTTATCCTACCCTCTATCCTATCCTATCCTGTATCTCATCCTATCCTCTATACCAACCTATCCTCGATCCTATCCTATCCTCTATCCTATCCTATCCTCTATCGTATCCTATCCCCCATCCTATCCTATCCTCTATCGTATCCTATCCCCTATCCTATCCTATCCTCAATCCTATCCTATCCTCCATCCTATCCTATCCTCTATCTTATCCTATCCTCTATCCCATCCTGTCCTCCATCTTATCCTATCCTCTATCCCATCCTATCCTCCATCCTCACCTATCCTCTATCCAATCCTATCCTCTATCCTATTCTATCCTCTATCGTATCCTATCCTCTATCCTATCCTACCATCTATCCTATCCTATCCTCTATCCCATCCTATCCTCCATCCTCACCTATCCTCTATCCAATCCTATCCTCTATCCTATTCTATCCTCTATCGTATCCTATCCTCTATCCTATCCTGTATCTCATCCTATCCTCTATACCATCCTATCCTCGATCCTATCCTATCCTCTATCCTATCCTATCCTCTATCGTATCCTATCCCCTATCCTATCCTATCCTCAATCCTATCCTATCCTCCATCCTATCCTATCCTCTATCTTATTATATCCTCTATCCCATCCTGTCCTCCATCTTATCCTATCCTCTATCCCATCCTATCCTCCATCTTATCCTACCCTCTACCCTATCCTATCCTGTATCTCATCCTATCCTCTATACCATCCTATCCTCGATCCTATCCTATCCTCTATCCTATCCTATCCTCTATCGTATCCTATCCCCTATCCTATCCTATCCTCAATCCTATCCTATCCTCCATCCTATCCTATCCTCTATCTTATCCTATCCTCTATCCCATCCTGTCCTCCATCTTATCCTATCCTCTATCCCATCCTATCCTCCATCCTCACCTATCCTCTATCCAATCCTATCCTCTATCCTATTCTATCCTCTATCGTATCCTATCCTCTATCCTATCCTACCATCTATCCTATCCTATCCTCTATCCCATCCTATCCTCCATCCTCACCTATCCTCTATCCAATCCTATCCTCTATCCTATTCTATCCTCTATCGTATCCTATCCTCTATCCTATCCTGTATCTCATCCTATCCTCTATACCATCCTATCCTCGATCCTATCCTATCCTCTATCCTATCCTATCCTCTATCGTATCCTATCCCCTATCCTATCCTATCCTCAATCCTATCCTATCCTCCATCCTATCCTATCCTCTATCTTATTATATCCTCTATCCCATCCTGTCCTCCATCTTATCCTATCCTCTATCCCATCCTATCCTCCATCCTATCCTATCCTCTATCCTATCCTATCCTCTATCCTATCCTATCCTATCCGCTATCCTATCCGCTATCCTATCCTATCCTCTATCCTATCCTATCATTTATCCTATCCGATCCTCTATCCTATCCTATCCTCTATTCTATCCTATCCTCTATCCTCTCCTATCCTCAGTCTTATCCTATCCTCTATCCCATCCTATCCTCCATCTTATCCTATCCTCGATCCTATCCTATCCTCAAATCCAATCCTATCCTCTATCCTATCCTATCCTCTATCCTATCCTATTCCTCTGTCCTATGCTACCCTCTATCCTATCCTATTCTCTATCCTATCCTATACTCTATCCTATCCTATCCTCTATCCTATCCTATCTTCTATCTTATCATATCCTCTATCCCATCCTATCCTCCATCCTATCCTATTCTCTATCCTATCCTATACTCTATCCTATCCTATCCTCATTCTTATCCAATCCTCTATCCCATCCTATCCTCCATCTTATCCTACCCTCTATCCTATCCTATCCTGTATCTCATCCTATCCTCTATACCATCCTATCCTCGATCCTATCCTATCCTCTATCCTATCCTATCCTCTATCTTATCCTATCCTCTATCCCATCCTGTCCTCCATCTTATCCTATCCTCTATCCCATACTATCCTCCATCCTCACCTATCCTCTATCCAATCCTATCCTCTATCCTATCCTATCCTTTATCCTATCCTATCCTCTATCCTATTCTATCATCTATCGTATCCTATCCTCTATTCTATCCTATCCTCTATCCTACCCAATCCCCAATCGTATCCTCTATCCTATCCTATCCTCTATCCTATCCTATCCTCTATCCTATCCTATCCTCTATCCTATCCCATCCTCTATCGTATCCTATCCTCTATCCTATCCTCTTCCTCTATCCTATGCTACCCGCTATCCTATCTTATCCTCTATCCTATCCTATACTCTATCCTATCCTATCCTCTATCCTACCTTATATTCTATCTTATCATATCCTCTATCCCATCCTATCCTCTATCCTATCCTATTCCTCTATCCTATGCTATCCTCTATCCTATCCTATACTCTATCCTAACCTATCCTCTATCCTATCCTATCCTCTATCCAATCCTATCCTCAATCCTATCCTTTCCTCAATCATATCCTATCCTCTATCCCATCCTATCCACTATAATATCGTATACTCTATCCTATCCTATCCTCTATCTTATCCTATCCTCTATCCTATCCTGTCCTCTATCCTACCCTATCCTCTATCCTATCCTATCCTCTATTCTATCCTATCCTCTATCCTATAATATCCCCTATTCTATCCAATCCTCTATCCTATCCAATCCTCTATCCTATCCTATCCTCTATCCAATCCTATCCTCAATCCTATCCTTTCCTCAATCCTGTCCTATCCTCTATCCCATCCTATCCTCTATAATATCGTATACTCTATCATATCCTATCCTCTATCCTATAATATCATGTATCCTATCCTATTCTCTATTCTATCCTGTCCTCTATCCTATCTTATCCTCTACCCTATCCTATCCTCTATCCTATCCTATCCTCTTTCCTATCCTATCCACTATCGTATACAATCCTCTATCCTATACAATCCCCTATACTATCCTCTATCCTATCCTATCCTCTATCCTAGCCAATCCCCTATCCTATCCTCTATCCTATCCTATCCTCTATCGTTTCCTATCCTCTTTCCTATCCAATCCCATATCCTATCCTCTATCCTATCATATTCTCTATCCTATCCTATCCTCAATCCTATCCTATCCTCTATCCTATCCTACCGCCCATAATATCGTATCATCTATCCTATCCTATTCTCTATCCTATCCTATCCTCTATCTTATCCTATCCTCTATCCTATACTATCCTCCATCCTATCCTATCCTCTATCGTATCATATGCTCTATCCTATCCTATCCTCCATCCTATCCTATCCTCCATCCGATCCAATCCCCTATCCTACCCTCTATCCTACCCTATCCTCTACAATATCGTATCCTCTATCATATCCTATCCTCTATCCTATAATATCCTCTATCCTACCCAATCTTCTATCCTATAATATCCTCTATCCTATCCAATCCTCTATCCTATCCTATCCTCTTTCCTATCCAATCCACTATCCTATCCAATCCTCTATCCTATCCTCTATCCTATCATCCAACCTATCATATCCACTATCCTATCCTGTCCTCTAACCTATCCTATCCTCTATCTTATCCTATCCTCTATCCTATCATCCACCCTATCCTATCCACTATCCTATCCTGTCCTCTATTCTATCCTGCCGCCTATAATATCGTATCATCTATCCTATCCTATTCTCTATCCTATCCAATCCTCTAACCTATCATATCCTCTATTCTATCCAATCCCCTATCAAATCATCTATCCTATCCTATCCTCTATCCTATCCAATCCCCTATCCTATCCTCTATACCGTCCTATCCTCAATCCTATCCTATACTGTACTATATCCTATCCTCTATCCTATCCTCTATAATATCGTATACTCTATCATATCCTATCCTCTATCCTATAATATCATGTATCCTATCCTATTCTCTATTCTATCCTGTCCTCTATCCTATCTTATCCTCTATCCTATCCTATCCTCTATCCTATCCTATCCTCCATCCTAGCCAATCTCCTATCCTATCCTCTATCCTATCCTACCCTCTATCGTTTCCTATCCTCTTTCCTATCCAATCCCATATCCTATCCTCTATCCTATCTTATCCTCTATCCTATCCCATCCCCTAGCCTATCCTCTATCCTATACTGTCCTCTATCCTATCCTATCCTCTATCCTATCCAATCCTCTATCCTATCCAATCCCCTATCCTATCCTCTATCCTATCCTATCCTCAATCCTAGCCTATCCTCTATTTTATCCTACCACCTATAATATCGTATCATCTATCCCATCCTATTCTCTATCCTATCCAATCCTCTAATCTATCAGATCCTCTATTCTATCCAATCCCCTATCAGATCCGCTATCCTATCCTATCCTCTATCCTATCCTCTCCTCTATCCTACCCTATCCACTATCCCATCCTATCCTCTATCCTATCCAATCCCCTGTCCTATCCTCTATCCTATCCTATCCTCAATCCTAGCCTATCCTCTATTTAACCTACCGCCTATAATATCGTATCATCTATCCCATCCTATTCTCTATCCTATCCAATCCTCTAATCTATCATATCCTCTATTCTATCCAATCCCCTATCAGATCCGCTATCCTATCCTATCCTCTATCCTAACCTGTCCTCTCTCCTATCCTATCCTCTATCCTAACCTGTCCTCTATCATATCTTATCATACATCGTATCCTATCCTCTATCCTATCATATTCTCTATCCAATCCTATCCTTTCCTCAATCCTATCCTATCCTCTATCCCATCCTATCCTCTATAATATCATATACTCTATCATATCCTATCCTCTATCCTATATTATCCTCTATCCTATCCTATCCTCTATCCTAGCCAATCCCCTATCCTATCCTCTATCCAATCCTGTCCTCTATCCTATCATATCGCCTATAATATCGTATCCTCTATCCTATCCTATCCTCTTTGCTATGCTATCATCTATCCTATCCTATCCTCTATCCTATCCAATCCCCAATCGTATCCTCTATAATATCCTATCCTCTATCCTATCCTATCCTATCTTCTATCCTATCCTATCCTCTATCCTATGCTATCCTCTATCCTATCCTATGCTCTATCCTATCCTATCCTCTATCCTATCCTATCCTATCCTATCCTCTATCCTATCCTATCCTCTATCCTATCCTATCCTCTATCCTATCCTATCCTCTATCCTATCCTATCCTCTATCCTATCCTATCCTATCCTCTATCCTATCCTATCCTCTATCCTATCCTCTATCCTATCCTCTATCCTATCCTATCCTCTATCCTATCCTCTATCCTATCCTATCCTATATCCTATGCTATCCTCTATCCTATCCTATCCTCTGTTCTATCCTATCCTCTATCCTATCCTATCCTCTATCCTATCCCATCCTCTATCTTATCCTCTATCCTATCCTCTATCCTATCATCCAACCTATCATATCCACTATCCTATCCTGTCCTCTAACCTATCCTATCCTCTATCTTATCCTATCCTCTATCCTATCATCCACCCTATCCTATCCACTATCCTATCCTGTCCTCTATTCTATCCTGCCGCCTATAATATCGTATCATCTATCCTATCCTATTCTCTATCCTATCCAATCCTCTAACCTATCATATCCTCTATTCTATCCAATCCCCTATCAAATCATCTATCCTATCCTATCCTCTATCCTATCCAATCCCCTATCCTATCCTCTATACCGTCCTATCCTCAATCCTATCCTATACTGTACTATATCCTATCCTCTATCCTATCCTCTATAATATCGTATACTCTATCATATCCTATCCTCTATCCTATAATATCATGTATCCTATCCTATTCTCTATTCTATCCTGTCCTCTATCCTATCTTATCCTCTATCCTATCCTATCCTCTATCCTATCCTATCCTCCATCCTAGCCAATCTCCTATCCTATCCTCTATCCTATCCTACCCTCTATCGTTTCCTATCCTCTTTCCTATCCAATCCCATATCCTATCCTCTATCCTATCTTATCCTCTATCCTATCCCATCCCCTAGCCTATCCTCTATCCTATACTGTCCTCTATCCTATCCTATCCTCTATCCTATCCAATCCTCTATCCTATCCAATCCCCTATCCTATCCTCTATCCTATCCTATCCTCAATCCTAGCCTATCCTCTATTTTATCCTACCACCTATAATATCGTATCATCTATCCCATCCTATTCTCTATCCTATCCAATCCTCTAATCTATCAGATCCTCTATTCTATCCAATCCCCTATCAGATCCGCTATCCTATCCTATCCTCTATCCTATCCTCTCCTCTATCCTACCCTATCCACTATCCCATCCTATCCTCTATCCTATCCAATCCCCTGTCCTATCCTCTATCCTATCCTATCCTCAATCCTAGCCTATCCTCTATTTAACCTACCGCCTATAATATCGTATCATCTATCCCATCCTATTCTCTATCCTATCCAATCCTCTAATCTATCATATCCTCTATTCTATCCAATCCCCTATCAGATCCGCTATCCTATCCTATCCTCTATCCTAACCTGTCCTCTCTCCTATCCTATCCTCTATCCTAACCTGTCCTCTATCATATCTTATCATACATCGTATCCTATCCTCTATCCTATCATATTCTCTATCCAATCCTATCCTTTCCTCAATCCTATCCTATCCTCTATCCCATCCTATCCTCTATAATATCATATACTCTATCATATCCTATCCTCTATCCTATATTATCCTCTATCCTATCCTATCCTCTATCCTAGCCAATCCCCTATCCTATCCTCTATCCAATCCTGTCCTCTATCCTATCATATCGCCTATAATATCGTATCCTCTATCCTATCCTATCCTCTTTGCTATGCTATCATCTATCCTATCCTATCCTCTATCCTATCCAATCCCCAATCGTATCCTCTATAATATCCTATCCTCTATCCTATCCTATCCTATCTTCTATCCTATCCTATCCTCTATCCTATGCTATCCTCTATCCTATCCTATGCTCTATCCTATCCTATCCTCTATCCTATCCTATCCTATCCTATCCTCTATCCTATCCTATCCTCTATCCTATCCTATCCTCTATCCTATCCTATCCTCTATCCTATCCTATCCTCTATCCTATCCTATCCTATCCTCTATCCTATCCTATCCTCTATCCTATCCTCTATCCTATCCTCTATCCTATCCTATCCTCTATCCTATCCTCTATCCTATCCTATCCTATATCCTATGCTATCCTCTATCCTATCCTATCCTCTGTTCTATCCTATCCTCTATCCTATCCTATCCTCTATCCTATCCCATCCTCTATCTTATCCTCTATCCTATCCTCTATCCTATCCTCTATCCTATCCTCTATCCTATCCTCTATCCTATCCTCTATCCTATCCTCTATCCTATCCTCTATACTATCCTCTATCCTATCCTCTATCCTATCCTCTATCCTATCCTCTATCCTATCCTCTATCCTATCCTATCCTCTATCCAATCCTATCCTCAATCCTATCCTTTCCTCAATCATATCCTATCCTCTATCCCATCCTATCCACTATAATATCGTATACTCTATCATATCCTATCCTCTATCCTATAATAACATGTATCCTATCCTATTGTCTATTCTATCCTATCCTCTATCCTATCCAATTACCTATCCTATCCTCTATCCTATCCCATCCTCTATCCTACCCTATCCTCTATAATATCGAATACTCTATCATATTCCATCTTCTATCCTATAATATCATCTAACCTATTCTATCCCCTATCCCATCCTCTATCCTATCCTATCCTTTATACTATCCTATCCTATAGTGTATAATATGCTATCCTCTATCCTATAATATCATATATCCTATCATTTTCTCTATCCTATCCTATCATCTATCGTATCCTATCCTCTATTCTATCCTATCCTCTATCCTACCCAATCCCCAATCGTATCCTCTATCCTATCCTATCCTCTATCCTATCCTATCCTCTATCCTATCCTATCTTCTATCCTATCCTATCCGCTATCGTATCCCATCCTCTATCCTATCCTGTCCTCTATCATATCCTATCCTCTATCCTATCCTATCCTCTATCCTATCCTATCCTCTATCGTATCCTATCCCCTATCCTGTCCTATCCTCAATCCTATCCTATCCTCTATACTTTCCTATCCTCTATCCTATCCTATCCTCTATCCTATCCTATCATTTGTCCTATCCGATCCTCTATCCTATCCTATCCTCTATCCTATCCCATCCTCTATCCTATCCTATCCTCAATCCTATCCTATGCTCCATCCTATCCTAGCCTCTATCCTATCCTATCCTCTATCCTATCCTATCCTCTATCTTATCCTATCCTCTATCCCATCCTGTCCTCCATCTTATCCTATCCTCTATCCCATCCTATCCTCCATCCTCACCTATCCTCTATCCAATCCCATCCTCTATCCTATTCTACCCTCTAACGAAACCTATCCTCTATGATATCCTATCCTCAATCCAATCCCATCCTCTATCCAATACTATCCTCTATCCAATCCTATCCTCTATCGTATCCTATCCTTTATCCTATCCTATCCTCTATCCTATTCTATCCTCTATCCTATCCTATCCTCTATCCTATCCTAACATCTATCCTATCCTATCCTCTATCCCATCAAATCCTCTATCCTATCCTATCCTCTATTATATCCTATCCTCTATTCAATCCTATCCTCTATCCTATACTATCCTCTATCCTATCCTATCCTCTATCCAATCCTATCCTCTATCCTATCCCATCCTCTATCGTTTCCTATCCTCTATCCTATCCTATTCCTCTATCCTATGCTACCCTCTATCCTATCCTATCCTCTATCCTATCCTATACTCTATCCTAACCTATCCTCTATCGTATCCTATCCCCTATCCTATCCTATCCTCAATCCTATCCTCTATCCTACCCTATCCTCTATCCTATCCTATCCTCCATCCTATCCTATCCCTTATCCTATACTATCCTCTATCCTATCCTATCCTCTACCGTATCCTACCATCTATCCAGTCTATCTTCTATCACATCCTATCCATTGTCCTTTCCTATCCTCTATCCAATACTATCCTCCATCCTATCCTATCCTCTATCGTATCCTGTCCTCTATCCTACCCTACCATCTATCCTATCCTATCCTCTATCCAATCCAATCCTGTCCTCTATCCTATCCCATCCTCTATCGTATCCTATCCTCTATCTAATCCTATCCTCTGTCCTATCCTATCCTCTATCCTATCCCATCCTCAGTCTTATCCTATCCTCTATCCCATCCTATCCTCCATCTTATCCTACCCTCTATCCTATCCTATCCTGTATCTCATCCTATCCTCTATACCAACCTATCCTCGATCCTATCCTATCCTCTATCCTATCCTATCCTCTATCGTATCCTATCCCCCATCCTATCCTATCCTCAATCCTATCCTATCCTCCATCCTATCCTATCCTCTATCCTATCCTATTCTCTATCCTTTCCTATTCTCTATCTTATCCTATCCTCTATCCCATCCTGTCCTCCATCTTATCCTATCCTCTATCCCATCCTATCCTCCATCCTCACCTATCCTCTATCCAATCCTATCCTCTATCCTATTCTACCCTCTATCGAAACCTATCCTCTATGATATCCTATCCTCTATCCAATCCTATCCTCTATCCAATCCTATCCTCTATCGTATCCTATCCTTTATCCTATCCTATCCTCTATCCTATTCTATCATCTATCGTATCCTATCCTCTATTCTATCCTATCCTCTATCCTACCCAATCCCCAATCGTATCCTCTATCCTATCCTATCCTCTATCCTATCCTATCCTCTATGATATCCTATCTTCTATCCTATCCTATCCGCTATCGTATCCCATCCTCTATCCTATCCTGTCCTCTATCATATCCTAACCTCTATCCTATCCTATCCTCTATCCTATCCTATCCTCTATCTCATCCTATCCTCTATTCCATCCTATCCTCAATCCAATCCCATCCTCTATCCAATCCTATCCTCTATCCAATCCTATCCTCTATCGTATCCTATCCTTTATCCTATCCTATCCTCTATCCTATTCTATCCTCTATCCTATCAAATCCTCTATCCTATCCTACCATCTATCCTATCCTATCCTCTATCCCATCAAATCCTCTATCCTATCCTACCATCTATCCTATCCTATCCTCTATCCCATCCTATACTCTATCCTATCCTATCCTCTATCCTATCCTATCCTCTATTCAATCCTATCCTCTATCCTATCCTATCCTCTATCCTATCCAATCCTCTATCCTATCCTATCCTCTATCCTATCCTATCCTCTATCCTTTCCTATCCGCTATCCTATCCTATCCTCTATCCTATCCTATCATTTATCCTATCCGATCCTCTATCCTATCCTATCCTCTATCCTATCCTATCCTCTATCCTATCCTATCCTTTATACTATCCTATCCTATAGTGTATAATATGCTATCCTCTATCCTATAATATCATATATCCTATCCTATTCTCTATCCTATTCTATCATCTATCGTATCCTATCCTCTATTCTATCCTATCCTCTATCCTACCCAATCCCCAATCGTATCCTCTATCCTATCCTATCCTCTATCCTATCCTATCCTCTATCCTATCCTATCTTCTATCCTATCCTATCCGCTATCGTATCCCATCCTCTATCCTATCCTGTCCTCTATCATATCCTATCCTCTATCCTATCCTATCCTCTATCCTATCCTATCCTCTATCTCATCCTATCCTCTATTCCATCCTATCCTCGATCCTATCCTATCCTCTATCCTATCCTATCCTCTATCGTATCCTAACCTCTATCTCATCCTATCCTCTATTCCATCCTATCCTCGATCCTATCCTATCCTCTATACTTTCCTATCCTCTATCCTATCCTATCCTCTATCCTATCCTCTCATTTATCCTATCCGATCCTCTATCCTATCCTATCCTCTATCCTATCCTATCCTGTATCCTATCCTATCCTATCTTCTATCCTATCCTATCCTCAATCCTATGCTATCCTCTATAATATCCTATGCTCTATCCTATCCTATCCTCTATCCTATCCTATCCTATCCTATCCTATCCTATCCTCTATCCTATCCTATCCTCTATCCTATCCTCTATCCTATCCTATCCTCTATCCTATCCTCTATCCTATCCTATCCTATATCCTATGCTATCCTCTATCCTATCCTATCCTCTGTTCTATCCTATCCTCTATCCTATCCTATCCTCTATCCTATCCTATCCTCTATCCTATCCTATCCTCTATCCTATCCTCTATCCTATCCTCTATCCTATAATAACATGTATCCTATCCTATTCTCTATTCTATCCTATCCTCTATCCTATCCAATTACCTATCCTATCCTCTATCCTATCCCATCCTCTATCCTTCCCTATCCTCTATAATATCGAATACTCTATCATATTCTATCTTCTATCCTATAATATCATCTATCCTATTCTATCCCCTATCCCATCCTCTATCCTATCCTATCCTTTATACTATCCTATCCTATAGTGTATAATATGCTATCCTCTATCCTATAATATCATATATCGTATCCTATTCTCTATCCTATCCTATCATCTATCGTATCCTATCCTCTATTCTATCCTATCCTCTATCCTACCCAATCCCCAATCGTATCCTCTATCCTATCCTATCCTCTATCCTATCCTATCTTCTATCCTATCCTATCCGCTATCGTATCCCATCCTCTATCCTATCCTGTCCTCTGTCATATCCTATCCTCTATCCTATCCTATCCTCTATCCTATCCTAACCTCTATCTCATCCTATCCTCTATTCCATCCTATCCTCGATCCTATCCTATCCTCTATCCTATCCTATCCTCTATCGTATCCTATCCCCTATCCTGTCCTATCCTCAATCCTATCCTATCCTCTATACTTTCCTATCCTCTATCCTATCCTATCCTCTATCCTATCCTATCATTTATCCTATCCGATCCTCTATCCTATCCTATCCTCTATCCTATCCTATCCTCTATCCTATCCTATCCTCTATCCTATCCTATCT
Organism: Halictus rubicundus; assembly: GCF_050948215.1. Lineage (NCBI taxonomy): Eukaryota > Metazoa > Arthropoda > Insecta > Hymenoptera > Halictidae > Halictus > Halictus rubicundus. The sequence continues at coordinate 979,215 of NW_027488603.1, forward strand.
TCTATCCTATCCTATCCGCTATCGTATCCCATCCTCTATCCTATCCTGTCCTCTGTCATATCATATCCTCTATCCCATCCTATCCTCCATCCTATCCTATCCTCTATCCTATCCTATCCTCGATACTATCCTATCCTCTATCCAATCCTGTCCTCTATCCTATCCTATCATCTATCCTATCCTATCCTCGATCCTATCCTATCCTCATTCTTATCCAATCCTCTATCCCATCCTATCCTCCATCTTATCCTACCCTCTATCCTATCCTATCCTGTATCTCATCCTATCCTCTATACCATCCTATCCTCGATCCTATCCTATCCTCTATCCTATCCTATCCTCTATCGTATCCTATTTTTTTTTTTTTTTTTTTTTTTTTTTTCGAGGAGGTAATCTCGTTACGGTTACCCGAACCCCCCCGGGGGGGGTGGTCCGGGTTATGTGGGACTCCTCGGCTGGTTGGTGCAACGCCGAGTATACCCACTAACTCCTCCCCGTCCGTCCCTAGACTCCTGGGGGCACCCGTGCTCTGCGCGCGCATGTCAATCCGGTGTGCCCCCGCCTTAGCATACCACCCAGGGGGGGGGGACGCGGCCCCCTCCCGTACCTACTCTATCCGAAGGCACCACGCAACGGACGACGTGGCGCCTTCCCCCCCTGTTAGGCCGCCCGATGAGCATCCGAGCCCCCGCCCGAGATGCCCGGCGGCCTCCGGGGACGCCGTTGGTGACCGAGTGTAAGGGGATATCCGATCCCCCGCCTCGAGATCATCAAGGGCGTCCCCGCTCGCGTCAGAGGCGTCGCAACGGGGGTACGCCCCCGGGGCGTACCCTGCGCCGCCTCCCCCCCCCTTCGGCCGGGATCGTGATTACGCTCCCGATCCCGTTCCGCAGCCTCCTTCCGCAGCATAACCCGCTCGCAGAAGGAAGCGAACCCCCTCCACGCCTCCTCGCCACCGGCTGCCGCAGCGACGACAGCCGGGAGCGAGAGGTCGTGGCCCACCGCGCGCCGCAGGGCACGGCGCTCTCCCCCCCATGCCGGACACTCCTCCAGAGTGTGTTGCGCCGTGTCCCGCGGCTCGCCGCAGTGGTGACACGCCTCCTCGGTCTCCCTCCCGATGCGACACAGGTAGTCGCCGAAGCACCCGTGCCCGCTCATCACCTGCGTCACACGGTAGGAGACCCTATGCCCCATCCATCCCCTGTTCCATTGATCGAACACCGGGAGGATGGCCCGAACGGCCCGCCTCTCGCCCTCCCTCGTCCCGGGAAGGCTATCGCGCCACTCCCGGGCTGCGTGCCGCCGAGCATGTCGCCTGAGCTCATCCACCATGAGCCGCGCCTGATCCGGGGCCACCCCCCGGAGCCGGAGTTCCCTGGAGTGCGTATGCACATCCGCCAACACGCGGGCCTCCAGCTCGAGGGGGATCAGCCCCGACATCACCATCGCCGTCGCGTATGAAATGGTGCGGTACCCCCGCACGACGCCTATGGCCAGCCTGCGCTCGATGCGACGCAGCAGCGACCGTGTGCCGCCACTGCGCCCCCTAGCCAAGACATCGTGCGCCCATACAGGGGCTCCGTACAGGACCAAAACTCGCACCACCACCGCGAACAGACGACGCACCCGTCCACAGGGTCCCCCGAGATTCGGGAGAAGGCGACCGAGCGCAGCGGTCGCCCTCTCCGCCCGGGGCGCCAGCGACTCAAGGTGGCGGTCAAAACGCCACCGGCCGTCAAGCTCGAGTCCCAGGTACCGCATCTGGGACCCGACCTTGACCATCCCCTCCCCCACGCTGATCCAGCACTGGGGAGGCGCCGCCAACCGGGCCGAGCGGAGAAACCACATGGCCCTGGTTTTCTCGACGGACACCTCTAGGCCCAGCGACCGGATCGCGCGCACCGCGCGCCACGCGCCGCGCTCCGCCAGGCAGATGGCCTCCTTCGCATACCTCCCGGTGGCCAATACCAGCGTGTCGTCGGCGTAACACGTCAGGCTGACCCCGGGAGGCATCTCCTCCCGCAGGACGCGATCGTACGCAAGATTCCACAGCAACGGGCCCAACACCGAGCCCTGATCCTCTATCGTATCCTATCCTCTATCCTATCCTATCCTATATCCTATGCTATCCTCTATCCTATCCTATCCTCTGTTCTATCCTATCCTCTATCCTATCCTATCCTCTATCCTATCCTATCCTCTATCCTATCCTATCCTCTATCCTATCCTCTATTCTATCCTCTATCCTATCCTCTATCCTATCCTCTATCCTATCCTCTATCCTATCCTCTATCCTATCCTCTATCCTATCCTCTATCCTATCCTCTATCCTATCCTCTATCCTATCCTCTATCCTATCCTATCCTCTATCCAATCCTATCCTCAATCCTATCCTTTCCTCAATCATATCCTATCCTCTATCCCATCCTATCCACTATAATATCGTATACTCTATCATATCCTATCCTCTATCCTATAATAACATGTATCCTATCCTATTCTCTATTCTATCCTATCCTCTATCCTATCCAATTACCTATCCTATCCTCTATCCTATCCCATCCTCTATCCTTCCCTATCCTCTATAATATCGAATACTCTATCATATTCTATCTTCTATCCTATAATATCATCTATCCTATTCTATCCCCTATCCTATCCTCTATCCTATCCTCTATCCTATCCTATCCTCTATCCTATCCTCTATCCTATCCTATCCTATATCCTATGCTATCCTCTATCCTATCCTATCCTCTATCCTATCCTATCTTCTATCCTATCCTATCCGCTATCGTATCCCATCCTCTATCCTATCCTGTCCTCTGTCATATCATATCCTCTATCCCATCCTATCCTCCATCCTATCCTATCCTCTATCCTATCCTATCCTCGATACTATCCTATCCTCTATCCAATCCTGTCCTCTATCCTATCCTATCATCTATCCTATCCTATCCTCGATCCTATCCTATCCTCATTCTTATCCAATCCTCTATCCCATCCTATCCTCCATCTTATCCTACCCTCTATCCTATCCTATCCTGTATCTCATCCTATCCTCTATACCATCCTATCCTCGATCCTATCCTATCCTCTATCCTATCCTATCCTCTATCGTATCCTATTTTTTTTTTTTTTTTTTTTTTTTTTTTCGAGGAGGTAATCTCGTTACGGTTACCCGAACCCCCCCGGGGGGGGGTGGTCCGGGTTATGTGGGACTCCTCGGCTGGTTGGTGCAACGCCGAGTATACCCACTAACTCCTCCCCGTCCGTCCCTAGACTCCTGGGGGCACCCGTGCTCTGCGCGCGCATGTCAATCCGGTGTGCCCCCGCCTTAGCATACCACCCAGGGGGGGGGGACGCGGCCCCCTCCCGTACCTACTCTATCCGAAGGCACCACGCAACGGACGACGTGGCGCCTTCCCCCCCTGTTAGGCCGCCCGATGAGCATCCGAGCCCCCGCCCGAGATGCCCGGCGGCCTCCGGGGACGCCGTTGGTGACCGAGTGTAAGGGGATATCCGATCCCCCGCCTCGAGATCATCAAGGGCGTCCCCGCTCGCGTCAGAGGCGTCGCAACGGGGGTACGCCCCCGGGGCGTACCCTGCGCCGCCTCCCCCCCCTTCGGCCGGGATCGTGATTACGCTCCCGATCCCGTTCCGCAGCCTCCTTCCGCAGCATAACCCGCTCGCAGAAGGAAGCGAACCCCCTCCACGCCTCCTCGCCACCGGCTGCCGCAGCGACGACAGCCGGGAGCGAGAGGTCGTGGCCCACCGCGCGCCGCAGGGCACGGCGCTCTCCCCCCCATGCCGGACACTCCTCCAGAGTGTGTTGCGCCGTGTCCCGCGGCTCGCCGCAGTGGTGACACGCCTCCTCGGTCTCCCTCCCGATGCGACACAGGTAGTCGCCGAAGCACCCGTGCCCGCTCATCACCTGCGTCACACGGTAGGAGACCCTATGCCCCATCCATCCCCTGTTCCATTGATCGAACACCGGGAGGATGGCCCGAACGGCCCGCCTCTCGCCCTCCCTCGTCCCGGGAAGGCTATCGCGCCACTCCCGGGCTGCGTGCCGCCGAGCATGTCGCCTGAGCTCATCCACCATGAGCCGCGCCTGATCCGGGGCCACCCCCCGGAGCCGGAGTTCCCTGGAGTGCGTATGCACATCCGCCAACACGCGGGCCTCCAGCTCGAGGGGGATCAGCCCCGACATCACCATCGCCGTCGCGTATGAAATGGTGCGGTACCCCCGCACGACGCCTATGGCCAGCCTGCGCTCGATGCGACGCAGCAGCGACCGTGTGCCGCCACTGCGCCCCCTAGCCAAGACATCGTGCGCCCATACAGGGGCTCCGTACAGGACCAAAACTCGCACCACCACCGCGAACAGACGACGCACCCGTCCACAGGGTCCCCCGAGATTCGGGAGAAGGCGACCGAGCGCAGCGGTCGCCCTCTCCGCCCGGGGCGCCAGCGACTCAAGGTGGCGGTCAAAACGCCACCGGCCGTCAAGCTCGAGTCCCAGGTACCGCATCTGGGACCCGACCTTGACCATCCCCTCCCCCACGCTGATCCAGCACTGGGGAGGCGCCGCCAACCGGGCCGAGCGGAGAAACCACATGGCCCTGGTTTTCTCGACGGACACCTCTAGGCCCAGCGACCGGATCGCGCGCACCGCGCGCCACGCGCCGCGCTCCGCCAGGCAGATGGCCTCCTTCGCATACCTCCCGGTGGCCAATACCAGCGTGTCGTCGGCGTAACACGTCAGGCTGACCCCGGGAGGCATCTCCTCCCGCAGGACGCGATCGTACGCAAGATTCCACAGCAACGGGCCCAACACCGAGCCCTGATCCTCTATCGTATCCTATCCTCTATCCTATCCTATCCTATATCCTATGCTATCCTCTATCCTATCCTATCCTCTGTTCTATCCTATCCTCTATCCTATCCTATCCTCTATCCTATCCTATCCTCTATCCTATCCTATCCTCTATCCTATCCTATCCTCTATCCTATCCTCTATTCTATCCTCTATCCTATCCTCTATCCTATCCTCTATCCTATCCTCTATCCTATCCTCTATCCTATCCTCTATCCTATCCTCTATCCTATCCTCTATCCTATCCTCTATCCTATCCTCTATCCTATCCTATCCTCTATCCAATCCTATCCTCAATCCTATCCTTTCCTCAATCATATCCTATCCTCTATCCCATCCTATCCACTATAATATCGTATACTCTATCATATCCTATCCTCTATCCTATAATAACATGTATCCTATCCTATTCTCTATTCTATCCTATCCTCTATCCTATCCAATTACCTATCCTATCCTCTATCCTATCCCATCCTCTATCCTTCCCTATCCTCTATAATATCGAATACTCTATCATATTCTATCTTCTATCCTATAATATCATCTATCCTATTCTATCCCCTATCCTATCCTCTATCCTATCCGATCCTCTATCCTATCCTATCCTCTATCCTATCCTATCCTCGATCCTATCCTATCCTCTATACTTTCCTATCCTCTATCCTATCCTATCCTCTATCCTATCCTCTCATTTATCCTATCCGATCCTCTATCCTATCCTATCCTCTATCCTATCCTATCCTGTATCCTATCCTATCCTATCTTCTATCCTATCCTATCCTCAATCCTATGCTATCCTCTATAATATCCTATGCTCTATCCTATCCTATCCTCTATCCTATCCTATCCTATCCTATCCTATCCTATCCTCTATCCTATCCTATCCTCTATCCTATCCTCTATCCTATCCTATCCTCTATCCTATCCTCTATCCTATCCTATCCTATATCCTATGCTATCCTCTATCCTATCCTATCCTCTGTTCTATCCTATCCTCTATCCTATCCTATCCTCTATCCTATCCTATCCTCTATCCTATCCTATCCTCTATCCTATCCTCTATCCTATCCTCTATCCTATCCTCTATCCTATCCTCTATCCTATCCTCTATCCTATCCTCTATCCTATCCTATCCTCTATCCAATCCTATCCTCAATCCTATCCTTTCCTCAATCATATCCTATCCTCTATCCCATCCTATCCACTATAATATCGTATACTCTATCATATCCTATCCTCTATCCTATAATAACATGTATCCTATCCTATTCTCTATTCTATCCTATCCTCTATCCTATCCAATTACCTATCCTATCCTCTATCCTATCCAATTACCTATCCTATCCTCTATCCTATCCCATCCTCTATCCTTCCCTATCCTCTATAATATCGAATACTCTATCATATTCTATCTTCTATCCTATAATATCATCTATCCTATTCTATCCTCTATCCCATCCTCTATCCTATCCTATCCTTTATACTATCCTATCCTATAGTGTATAATATGCTATCCTCTATCCTATAATATCATATATCCTATCCTATTCTCTATCCTATCCTATCATCTATCGTATCCTATCCTCTATTCTATCCTATCGTCTATCCTACCCAATCCCCAATCGTATCCTCTATCCTATCCTATCCTCTATCCTATCCTATCCTCTATCCTATCCTATCTTCTATCCTATCCTATCCGCTATCGTATCCCATCCTCTATCCTATCCTGTCCTCTGTCATATCCTATCCTCTATCCTATCCTATCCTCTATCCTATCCTAACCTCTATCTCATCCTATCCTCTATTCCATCCTATCCTCGATCCTATCCTATCCTCTATCCTGTCCTATCCTCTATCGTATCCTATCCCCTATCCTGTCCTATCCTCAATCCTATCCTATCCTCTATACTTTCCTATCCTCTATCCTATCCTATCCTCTATCCTATCCTATCATTTATCCTATCCGATCCTCTATCCTATCCTATCCTCTATCCTATCCTATCCTCTATCCTATCCTATCCTCTATCCTATCCTATCTTCTATCCTATCCTATCCGCTATCGTATACTATCCTCTATCCTATCCTGTCCTCTGTCATATCATATCCTCTATCCCATCCTATCCTCTATCCTATCCTATCCTCTATCCTATCCTATCCTCGATACCATCCTATCCTCTATCCAATCCTGTCCTCTATCCTATCCTATCCTCTATCCTATCCTATCCTCGATCCTATCCTATCCTCATTCTTATCCAATCCTCTATCCCATCCTATCCTCCATCTTATCCTACCCTCTATCCTATCCTATCCTGTATCTCATCCTATCCTCTATACCATCCTATCCTCGATCCTATCCTATCCTCTATCCTATCCTATCCTCTATCGTATCCTATCCTCTATCCTATCCTATCCTATATCCTATGCTATCCTCTATCCTATCCTATCCTCTGTTCTATCCTATCCTCTATCCTATCCTATCCTCTATCCTATCCTATCCTCTATCCTATCCTATCCTCTATCCTATCCTCTATTCTATCCTCTATCCTATCCTCTATCCTATCCTCTATCCTATCCTCTATCCTATCCTCTATCCTATCCTATCCTCTATCCAATCCTATCCTCAATCCTATCCTTTCCTCAATCATATCCTATCCTCTATCCCATCCTATCCACTATAATATCGTATACTCTATCATATCCTATCCTCTATCCTATAATAACATGTATCCTATCCTATTCTCTATTCTATCCTATCCTCTATCCTATCCAATTACCTATCCTATCCTCTATCCTATCCCATCCTCTATCCTTCCCTATCCTCTATAATATCGAATACTCTATCATATTCTATCTTCTATCCTATAATATCATCTATCCTATTCTATCCCCTATCCCATCCTCTATCCTATCCTATCCTTTATACTATCCTATCCTATAGTGTATAATATGCTATCCTCTATCCTATAATATCATATATCCTATAGTATTCTCTATCCTATCCTATCATCTATCGTATCCTATCCTCTATTCTATCCTATCCTCTATCCTATCCTATCCTCTATCCTATCCTAACCTCTATCTCATCCTATCCTCTATTCCATCCTATCCTCGATCCTATCCTATCCTCTATCCTATCCTATCCTCTATCGTATCCTATCCCCTATCCTGTCCTATCCTCAATCCTATCCTATCCTCTATACTTTCCTATCCTCTATCCTATCCTATCCTCTATCCTATCCTATCATTTATCCTATCCGATCCTCTATCCTATCCTATCCTCTATCCTATCCTATCCTCTATCCTATCCTATCCTCTATCCTATCCTATCTTCTATCCTATCCTATCCGCTATCGTATCCCATCCTCTATCCTATCCTGTCCTCTGTCATATCATATCCTCTATCCCATCCTATCCTCCATCCTATCCTATCCTCTATCCTATCCTATCCTCGATACTATCCTATCCTCTATCCTATCCTATCCTTTATACTATCCTATCCTATAGTGTATAATATGCTATCCTCTATCCTATAATATCATATATCCTATCCTATTCTCTATCCTATCCTATCATCTATCGTATCCTATCCTCTATTCTATCCTATCCTCTATCCTACCCAATCCCCAATCGTATCCTCTATCCTATCCTATCCTCTATCCTATCCTATCCTCTATCCTATCCTATCTTCTATCCTATCCTATCCGCTATCGTATCCCATCCTCTATCCTATCCTGTCCTCTGTCATATCCTATCCTCTATCCTATCCTATCCTCTATCCTATCCTAACCTCTATCCTATCCTATCCTCTATCCTATCCTATCCTCTATCCTATCCTATCCTCTATCCTATCCTATCCTCTATTCCATCCTATCCTCGATCCTATCCTATCCTCTATCCTATCCTATCCTCTATCGTATCCTATCCCCTATCCTGTCCTATCCTCAATCCTATCCTATCCTCTATACTTTCCTATCCTCTATCCTATCCTATCCTCTATCCTATCCTATCATTTATCCTATCCTATCCTCTAACCTATCCTATCCTCTATCCTATCCTATCCTCTATCCTATCCTATCTTCTATCTTATCATATCCTCTATCTCATCCTATCCTCCATCCTATCCTATCCTCTATCCTATACTATCCTCTATCCTATCCTATCCTCGATACTATCCTATCCTCTATCCAATCCTGTCCTCTATCCTATCCTATCCTCTATCCTATCCTATCCTCGATCCTATCCTATCCCCATTCTTATCCAATCCTGTATCCCATCCTATCCTCCATATTATCCTACCCTCTATCCTATCCTATCCTGTATCTCATCCTATCCTCTATACCATCCTATCCTCGATCCTATCCTATCCTCTATCCTATCCTATCCTCTATCGTATCCTATCCCCTATCCTATCCTATTCTCAATCCTATCCTATCCTCCATCCTATCCTATCCTCTATCCTATCCTATCCTCTATCCTATCCTATCCTGTATCTTATCCTATCCTCTATCCCATCCTGTCCTCCATCTTATCCTATCCTCTATCCCATCCTATCCTCCATGCTCACCTATCCTCTATCCAATCCTATCCTCTATCCTGTTCTATCCTCGATCCTATCCTATCCTCTATCCTATCCTACCATCTATCCTATCCTCTCCTCTATCCCATCCTATCCTCTATCCTATCCTATCCTCAATCCTATCCTATCCTCCATCCTATCCTATCCTCTATCCTATCCTATCCTCTATCCTATCCTATCCTGTATCTTATCCTATCCTCTATCCCATCCTGTCCTCCATCTTATCCTATCCTCTATCCCATCCTATCCTCCATGCTCACCTATCCTCTATCCAATCCTATCCTCTATCCTGTTCTATCCTCGATCCTATCCTATCCTCTATCCTATCCTACCATCTATCCTATCCTCTCCTCTATCCCATCCTATCCTCTATTCTATTCTAGCCTCTATCCTATCCTATCGTCTAACCTTTCCTATCTTCTATACTCTCCTCTATCGTATCCTATCCTCTATCGTAACCTACCATCTATCCTATCCTATCCTCTATCCCATCCTATCCGCTATCGTATCCCATCCTCTATCCTATGCTATCCTCTATCATATCCTATCCTGTATCCTATCCTATCCTCTATCTCATCCTATCCTCTATTCCATCCTATCCTCTATTCCATCCTATCCTCCATCCTATCCTATCCACTATCCTATTCTACCCTCTATCAAATCTTATCCTGTATCCTATCCTATCCTCTATCCTATCATATCGTCTATCCTATCCTATCCGCTATCCTATCCTATCCTCTATCCTATCCTATCCTCTATCCTATCCTATCCTCTATCCTATCCTATCTTCTATCTTATCATATCCTCTATCCCATCCTATCCTCCATCCTATCCTATCCTCTATCCTATACTATCCTCTATCCTAACCTATCCTCTACCGTATCCTACCATCTATACTACCATCTGTCCTATCTTCTATCACATCCTATCCACTGTCCTTTCCTACCCTCTATCTTATCCCATCCTCTATCCAATACTATCCTCCATCCTATCCTATCCTCTATCGTATCCTATCCTCTATCCAATCCTATCCTCTATCGTATCCTATCCTTTATCCTATCCTATCCTCTATCCTATTCTATCCTCTATCGCATCGTGTCCTCTATCCTATCCTACCATCTATCCTATCCCATCCTCTATCCCATCCTATGCTCTATCCTATCCTATCCTCTATCCTATTCTATCCTCTATCGTATCCTATCCTCTATCCTATGCTATCCTCTATCATATCCTATCCTCTATCCTATCCTATCCTCTATCTCATCCTATCCTCTATTCCATCCTATCCTCTATTCCATCCTATCCTATCCACTATCCTATTCTACCCTCTATCCAATCTTATCCTCTATCCTAACCTATCCTCTACCGTATCCTACCATCTATCCTACCATCTGTCCTATCTTCTATCACATCCTATCCACTGTCCTTTCCTACCCTCTATCTTATCCTATCCTCTATCCTATCCTATCCTCTATCCTATCCTATCCTCTATCCAATCCTATCCTCTATCCTATCCTATCCTCTATCCTATCCTATCCTCTATACTATCCTATCATTTATCCTATCCGATCCTCTATCCTATCCTATCCTCTATCCTATCCTATCCTCTATCCTATCCTATCTTCTATCTTATCATATCCTCTATCCCATCCTATCCTCCATCCTATCCTATCCTCTATCCTATACTATCCTCTATCCTATCCTATCCTCGATACTATCCTATCCTCTATCCAATCCTGTCCTCTATCCTATCCTATCCTCTATCCTATCCTATCCTCGATCCTATCCTATCCTCATTCTTATCCAATCCTCTATCCCATCCTATCCTCCATCTTATCCTACCCTCTACCCTATCCTATCCTGTATCTCATCCTATCCTCTATACCATCCTATCCTCGATCCTATCCTATCCTCTATCCTATCCTATCCTCTATCGTATCCTATCCCCTATCCTATCCTATCCTCAATCCTATCCTATCCTCCATCCTCACCTATCCTCTATCCAATCCTATCCTCTATCCTATTCTATCCTCTATCGTATCCTATCCTCTATCCTATCCTACCATCTATCCTATCCTATCCTCTATCCCATCCTATCCTCCATCCTCACCTATCCTCTATCCAATCCTATCCTCTATCCTATTCTATCCTCTATCGTATCCTATCCTCTATCCTATCCTGTATCTCATCCTATCCTCTATACCATCCTATCCTCGATCCTATCCTATCCTCTATCCTATCCTATCCTCTATCGTATCCTATCCCCTACCCTATCCTATCCTCAATCCTATCCTATCCTCCATCCTATCCTATCCTCTATCTTATCCTATCCTCTATCCCATCCTGTCCTCCATCTTATCCTATCCTCTATCCCATCCTATCCTCCATCCTATCCTATCCTCTATCCTATCCTATCCTCTATCCTATCCTATCCTCTCCGCTATCCTATCCGCTATCCTATCCTATCCTCTATCCTATCCTATCATTTATCCTATCCGATCCTCTATCCTATCCTATCCTCTATCCTATCCTATCCTCTATCCTCTCCTATCCTCAGTCTTATCCTATCCTCTATCCCATCCTATCCTCCATCTTATCCTATCCTCGATCCTATCCTATCCTCACATCCAATCCTATCCTCTATCCTATCCTATCCTCTATCCTATCCTATTCCTCTGTCCTATGCTACCCTCTATCCTATCCTATTCTTTATCCTATCCTATACTCTATCCTATCCTATCCTCTATCCTATCCTATCTTCTATCTTATCATATCCTCTATCCCATCCTATCCTCCATCCTATCCTATTCTCTATCCTATCCTATACTCTATCCTATCCTATCCTCTATCCTATCCTATCTTCTATCTTATCATACCCTCTATCCCATCCTATCCTCCATCCTATCCTATCCTCTATCCTATACTATCCTCTATCCTAACCTATCCTCTACCGTATCCTACCATCTATCCTACCATCTGTCCTATCTTCTATCACATCCTATCCACTGTCCTTTCCTACCCTCTATCTTATCCTATCCTCTATCCTATTCTATCCTCTATCGCATCGTGTCCTCTATCCTATCCTACCATCTATCCTATCCCATCCTCTATCCCATCCTATGCTCTATCCTATCCTATCCTCGATCCTATCCTATCCTCTATCCAATCCTATCCTCTATCCTATCCTATCCTCTATCCTATCCTATCCTCTATCCAATCCTATCCTCTATCCTATCCTATCCTCTATCCTATCCTATCCTCTATCCTATCCTATCCTCTATCCAATCCTATCCTCTATCCTATCCTATCCTCTATCCTATCCTATCCTCGATCCTATCCTATCCTCATTCTTATCCAATCCTCTATCCCATCCTATCCTCCATCTTATCCTACCCTCTATCCTATCCTATCCTGTATCTCATCCTATCCTCTATACCATCCTATCCTCGATCCTATCCTATCCTCTATCCTATCCTATCCTCTATCTTATCCTATCCTCTATCCCATCCTGTCCTCCATCTTATCCTATCCTCTATCCCATACTATCCTCCATCCTCACCTATCCTCTATCCAATCCTATCCTCTATCCTATCCTATCCTTTATCCTATCCTATCCTCTATCCTATTCTATCATCTATCGTATCCTATCCTCTATTCTATCCTATCCTCTATCCTACCCAATCCCCAATCGTATCCTCTATCCTATCCTATACTCTATCCTATCCTATCCTCTATCCTACCTTATATTCTATCTTATCATATCCTCTATCCCATCCTATCCTCTATCCTATCCTATTCCTCTATCCTATGCTATCCTCTATCCTATCCTATCCTCTATCCTATCCTATCCTCTATCTCATCCTATCCTCTATTCCATCCTATCCTCTATTCCATCCTATCCTCCATCCTATCCTATCCTCTATCCTATTCTACCCTCTATCCAATCCTATCCTCTATCCTATCCTATCCTCCATCCTATCCTATCCTCTATCCTATCCTATCCTCTATCCTATCCTATCCGCTATCCTATCCTATCCTCTATCCAATCCTATCATTTATCCTATCCGATCCTCTATCCTATCCTATCCTATCCTCTATCCTCGCCTATCCTCAGTCTTATCCTATCCTCTATCCCATCCTATCCTCCATCTTATCCTATCCTCGATCCTATCCTATCCTCTATCCAATCCTATCCTCTATCCTATCCTATCCTCTATCCTATCCTATTCCTCCGTCCTATGCTACCCTCTATCCTATCCTATCCTCTATCCTATCCTATACTCGATCCTATCCTATCCTCTATCCAATTCTATCCTCTATCCTATCCTATCCTCTATCCTATCCTATACTCTATCCTATCCTATCCTCTATCCTACCTTATATTCTATCTTATCATATCCTCTATCCCATCCTATCCTCTATCCTATCCTATTCCTCTATCCTATGCTATCCTCTATCCTATCCTATACTCTATCCTAACCTATCCTCTATCCTATCCTATCCTCTATCCAATCCTATCCTCAATCCTATCCTTTCCTCAATCATATCCTATCCTCTATCCCATCCTATCCACTATAATATCGTATACTCTATCCTATCCTATCCTCTATCTTATCCTATCCTCTATCCCATCCTGTCCTCCATCTTATCCTATCCTCTATCCCATCCTATCCTCCATCCTCACCTATCCTCTATCCAATCCTATCCTCTATCCTATTCTACCCTCTATTGAAACCTATCCTCTATGATATCCTATCCTCTATCCAATCCTATCCACTATCCAATCCTATCCTCTATCGTATCCTATCCTTTATCCTATCCTATCCTCTATCCTATTCTATCCTCAATCGCATCCTGCCATATATCCGATACTATTCTCTATCCTATCCTATCCGCTGTCCACTCCTATCCTCTATCCTATTCTAGCCTCTATCCTATCCTATCGTCTAACCTTTCCTATCCTCTATACTCTCCTCTATCGTATCCTATCCTCTATCGTAACCTACCATCTATCCTATCCTATCCTCTATCCGATCCTATCCGCTATCGTATCCCATCCTCTATCCTATGCTATCCTCTATCATATCCTATCCTCTATCCTATCCTATCCTCTATCTCATCCTATCCTCTATTCCATCCTATCCTCTATTCCATCCTATCCTCCATCCTATCCTATCCTCTATCCAATCCTATCCTCTATCCTATCCTATCCTCTATCCTATCCTATTCCTCTGTCCTATGCTACCCTCTATCCTATCCTATCCTCTATCCTATCATATACTCTATCCTATCCTGTCCTCTATCCTATCCTATCTTCTATATTATCATATCCTCTATCCCATCCTATCCTCCATCCTATCCTATCCTCTATCCTATACTATCCTCTATCCTATCCTATCCTCTATCGTATCCTATCCTCTATCCTATCCTATCCGCTGTCCACTCCTATCCTCTATCCTATTCTAGCCTCTATCCTATCCTATCGTCTAACCTTTCCTATCCTCTATACTCTCCTCTATCGTATCCTATCCTCTATCGTAACCTACCATCTATCCTATCCTATCCTCTATCCGATCCTATCCGCTATCGTATCCCATCCTCTATCCTATGCTATCCTCTATCATATCCTATCCTCTATCCTATCCTATCCTCTATCTCATCCTATCCTCTATTCCATCCTATCCTCTATTCCATCCTATCCTCCATCCTATCCTATCCTCTATCCTATTCTACCCTCTATCCAATCCTATCCTCTATCCTATCCTATCCTCTATCCTATCCTATCCTCTATCCTATCCTATCCTCTATCCTATCCTATCCGCTATCCTATCCTATCCTCTATCCTATCCTATCATTTATCCTATCCGATCCTCTATCCTATCCTATCCTCTATCCAATCCTATCCTCTATCGTATCCTATCCTCTATCGTATCCTATCCTCTATCCAATCCTATCCTCTATCCTATTCTACCCTCTATCCAATCCTATCCTCTATCCTATCCTATCCTCTATCCTATGCTATCCTCTATCATATCCTATCCTCTATCCTATCCTATCCTCTATCCCATCCTATCCTCCATCCTATCCCATCCTCTATCCTATACTATCCTCTATCCTAACCTATCCTCTACCGTATCCTACCATCTATCCTACCATCTGTCCTATCTTCTATCACATCCTATCCACTGTCCTTTCCTACCCTCTATCTTATCCTATCCTCTATCCAATACTATCCTCCATCCTATCCTATCCTCTATCGTATCCTATCCTCTATCCAATCCCATCCTCTATTGTATCCTATCCTTTATCCTATCCCATCATCTATCCTATTCTATCCTCTATCGTATCCTGTCCTCTATCCTATCCTACCATCTATCCTATCCTATCCTCTATACCATCCTATGCTCTATCCTATCCTATCCTTGATCCTATCCTATCCTCTATCCAATCCTATCCTCTATCCGATCCTATCCTTTATCCTATCCTATCCTCTATCTAATCCTATCCTCTATCCGATCCTATCCTCTATCCTCTCCTATCCTCAGTCTTATCCTATCCTCTATCCCATCCTATCCTCCATCTTATCCTATCCTCGAACCTATCCTATCCTCTATCCAATCCTATCCTCTATCCTATCCTATCCTCTATCCTATCCTATTCCTCTGTCCTATGCTACCCTCTATCCTATCCTATCCTCTATCCTATCCTATACTCTATCCTATCCTGTCCTCTATCCTATCCTATCGTCTAACCTTTCCTATCCTCTATACTCTCCTCTATCCTATCCTATCCTCTATCCCATCCTATCCGCTATCGTATCCCATCCTCTATCCTATGCTATCCTCTATCATATCCTATCCTCTATCCTATCCTATCCTCTATCTCATTATATCCTCTATTCCATCCTATCCTCTATTCCATCCTATCCTCCATCCTATCCTATCCTCTATCCTATTCTACCCTCTATCCAATCCTATCCTCTATCCTATCCTATCCTCTATCCTATCCTATTCTGTATCCTATCCTATCCTCTATCCTATCCTATCCTCTATCCTATCCTATCCGCTATCCTATCCTATCCTCTATCCTATCCTATCATTTATCCTATCCGATCATCTATCCTATCCTATCCTCTATCCTACCCTATCTTCTATCTTATCATATCCTCTATCCCATCCTATCCTCTATCCTATCCTATTCCTCTATCCTATGCTATCCTCTATCCTATTCTATACTCTATCCTATCCTATCCTCTATCCTATCCTATCTTCTATCTTATCATATCCTCTATCTCATCCTATCCTCCATCCTATCCTATCCTCTATCCTATCCTATCCTCCATCCTATCCTATCCTCTATCCTATACTATCCTCTATCCTATCCTATCCTCTACCGTATCCTACCATCTATCCAGTCCTATCTTCTATCACATCCTATCCACTGTCCTTTCGTATCCTCTATCCAATACTATCCTCCATCCTATCCTATCCTCTATCGTATTCTATCGTTTATCCTATCCCATCATCTATCCTATTCTATCCTCTATCGTATCCTGTCCTCTATCCCATCCTATGCTCTATCCTATCCTATCCTCGATCCTATCCTATCCTCTATCCAATCCTATCCTCTATCCTATCCTATCCTTTATCCTATCCTATCCTCTATCTAATAATATCCTCTATCCGATCCTATCCTCTGTCCTCTCCTATCCTCAGTCTTATCCTATCCTCTATCCCATCCTATCCTCCATCTTATCCTATCCTCGATCCTATCCTATCCTCTATCCAATCCTATCCTCTATCCTATCCTATCCTTTATCCTATCCTATCCTCTATCTAATAATATCCTCTATCCTATCCTATCCTCTATCCTATCCTATCCTCTATCCTATCCTATCCTCTATCCTATCCTATCCGCTATCCTATCCTATCCTCTATCCTATCCTATCATTTATCCTATCCGATCCTCTATCCTATCCTATCCTCTATCCTATCCTATCCTCTATCCTATCCTATCTTCTATCTTATCATATCCTCTATCCCATCCTATCCTCCATCCTATCCTATCCTCTATCCTATACTATCCTCTATCCTAACCTATCCTCTACCGTATCCTACCATCTATCCTACCATCTGTCCTATCTTCTATCACATCCTATCCACTGTCCTTTCCTACCCTCTATCTTATCCTATCATCTATCCAATACTATCCTCCCTCCTATCCTATCCTCTATCGTATCCTATCCCCTATCCAATCCTATCCTCTATTGTATCCTATCCTTTATCCTATCCTATCCTCTATCCTATTCTATCCTCTATCGTATCCTGTCCTCTATCGTATCCTACCATCTATCCTATCCTAACCTCTATCCCATCCTATGCTCTATCCTATCCTATCCTCGATCCTATCCTATCCTCTATCCAATCCTATCCTCTATCGTATCCTATCCTCTATCGTATCCTATCCTCTATCCAATCCTATCCTCTATCGTATTCTATCGTTTATCCTATCCCATCATCTATCCTATTCTATCCTCTATCGTATCCTGTCCTCTATCCTATCCTATCCTTTATCCTATCCTATCCTCTATCCTATCCTATCCTCTATCTTATCCTATCCTCTATCCCATCCTGTCCTCCATCTTATCCTATCCTCTATCCCATCCTATCCTCCATCCTCACCTATCCTCTATCCAATCCTATCCTCTATCCTATTCTACCCTCTATTGAAACCTATCCTCTATGATATCCTATCCTCTATCCAATCCTATCCACTATCCAATCCTATCCTCTATCGTATCCTATCCTTTATCCTATCCTATCCTCTATCCTATTCTATCCTCAATCGCATCCTGCCATA
Source organism: Halictus rubicundus (assembly GCF_050948215.1). Lineage (NCBI taxonomy): Eukaryota > Metazoa > Arthropoda > Insecta > Hymenoptera > Halictidae > Halictus > Halictus rubicundus. The sequence continues at coordinate 997,526 of NW_027488603.1, forward strand.
TATCCGATACTATTCTCTATCCTATCCTATCCGCTGTCCAATCCTATCCTCTATTCTATTCTAGCTTCTATCCTATTCTAGCCTCTATTTTATCCTATCGTCTATCCTTTCCTATCCTCTATACTCTCATCTATCGTATCCTATCCTCTATCGTATCCTATCCTCTATCCTATCCTATCCTCTATCCTATCCTATCCTATATCCTCTCCTATCCTCTATCCTATCGTATCCTCTATCCTATCCTATCCTCTATCCTATCCTATCCTCTACCCTGTCCTATCCTGTATCCTATTCTATCCTCAACCCTATCCTATCTTCAATCCTATCCTATCCTCAATCCTACCATATCCTATAGTCTATCATATCCTGTCCTCTATCGTATCATGTCCTCTATCGTATCCTATCCTCTATCCTATCCTATCCGCTATCCTATCCTATCCTCTATCCTATCCTATCATTTATCCTATCCTATCCTCTATCGCATCCTGCCATATATCCGATACTATTCTCTATCCTATCCTATCCGCTGTCCAATCCTATCCTCTATCCTATTCTAGCTTCTATCCCATTCTAGCCTCTATTTTATCCTATCGTCTATCCTTTCCTATCCTCTATACTCTCATCTATCGCATCCTATCCTCTATCGTATCCTACCATCTATCCTATCCTATCCTCTATCACATCCTATCCGCTATCGTATCCCATCCTCTAACCTATCCTATCCTCTATCATATCCTATCCTCTATCCTACCCTATCCTCTATCCCATCCTATCCTCCATCTTATCCTATCCTCGATCCTATCCTATCCTCTATCCAATCCTATCCTCTATCCTATCCTATCCTCTATCCTATCCTATTCCTCTGTCCTATGCTACCCTCTATCCTATCCTATCCTCTATCCTATCATATACTCTATCCTATCCTGTCCTCTATCCTATCCTATCTTCTATATTATCATATCCTCTATCCCATCCTATCCTCCATCCTATCCTATCCTCTATCCTATACTATCCTCTATCCTATCCTATCCTCTATCGTATCCTATCCTCTATCCTATCCTATCCGCTGTCCACTCCTATCCTCTATCCTATTCTAGCCTCTATCCTATCCTATCGTCTAACCTTTCCTATCCTCTATACTCTCCTCTATCGTATCCTATCCTCTATCGTAACCTACCATCTATCCTATCCTATCCTCTATCCGATCCTATCCGCTATCGTATCCCATCCTCTATCCTATGCTATCCTCTATCATATCCTATCCTCTATCCTATCCTATCCTCTATCTCATCCTATCCTCTATTCCATCCTATCCTCTATTCCATCCTATCCTCCATCCTATCCTATCCTCTATCCTATTCTACCCTCTATCCAATCCTATCCTCTATCCTATCCTATCCTCTATCCTATCCTATCCTCTATCCTATCCTATCCTCTATCCTATCCTATCCGCTATCCTATCCTATCCTCTATCCTATCCTATCATTTATCCTATCCGATCCTCTATCCTATCCTATCCTCTATCCAATCCTATCCTCTATCGTATCCTATCCTCTATCGTATCCTATCCTCTATCCAATCCTATCCTCTATCCTATTCTACCCTCTATCCAATCCTATCCTCTATCCTATCCTATCCTCTATCCTATGCTATCCTCTATCATATCCTATCCTCTATCCTATCCTATCCTCTATCCCATCCTATCCTCCATCCTATCCCATCCTCTATCCTATACTATCCTCTATCCTAACCTATCCTCTACCGTATCCTACCATCTATCCTACCATCTGTCCTATCTTCTATCACATCCTATCCACTGTCCTTTCCTACCCTCTATCTTATCCTATCCTCCATCCAATACTATCCTCCATCCTATCCTATCCTCTATCGTATCCTATCCTCTATCCAATCCCATCCTCTATAGTATCCTATCCTTTATCCTATCCCATCATCTATCCTATTCTATCCTCTATCGTATCCTGTCCTCTATCCTATCCTACCATCTATCCTATCCTATCCTCTATACCATCCTATGCTCTATCCTATCCTATCCTTGATCCTATCCTATCCTCTATCCAATCCTATCCTCTATCCGATCCTATCCTTTATCCTATCCTATCCTCTATCTAATCCTATCCTCTATCCGATCCTATCCTCTATCCTCTCCTATCCTCAGTCTTATCCTATCCTCTATCCCATCCTATCCTCCATCTTATCCTATCCTCGAACCTATCCTATCCTCTATCCAATCCTATCCTCTATCCTATCCTATCCTCTATCCTATCCTATTCCTCTGTCCTATGCTACCCTCTATCCTATCCTATCCTCTATCCTATCCTATACTCTATCCTATCCTGTCCTCTATCCTATCCTATCGTCTAACCTTTCCTATCCTCTATACTCTCCTCTATCCTATCCTATCCTCTATCCCATCCTATCCGCTATCGTATCCCATCCTCTATCCTATGCTATCCTCTATCATATCCTATCCTCTATCCTATCCTATCCTCTATCTCATTATATCCTCTATTCCATCCTATCCTCTATTCCATCCTATCCTCCATCCTATCCTATCCTCTATCCTATTCTACCCTCTATCCAATCCTATCCTCTATCCTATCCTATCCTCTATCCTATCCTATTCTGTATCCTATCCTATCCTCTATCCTATCCTATCCTCTATCCTATCCTATCCGCTATCCTATCCTATCCTCTATCCTATCCTATCATTTATCCTATCCGATCATCTATCCTATCCTATCCTCTATCCTACCCTATCTTCTATCTTATCATATCCTCTATCCCATCCTATCCTCTATCCTATCCTATTCCTCTATCCTATGCTATCCTCTATCCTATTCTATACTCTATCCTATCCTATCCTCTATCCTATCCTATCTTCTATCTTATCATATCCTCTATCTCATCCTATCCTCCATCCTATCCTATCCTCTATCCTATCCTATCCTCCATCCTATCCTATCCTCTATCCTATACTATCCTCTATCCTATCCTATCCTCTACCGTATCCTACCATCTATCCAGTCCTATCTTCTATCACATCCTATCCACTGTCCTTTCGTATCCTCTATCCAATACTATCCTCCATCCTATCCTATCCTCTATCGTATTCTATCGTTTATCCTATCCCATCGTCTATCCTATTCTATCCTCTATCGTATCCTGTCCTCTATCCCATCCTATGCTCTATCCTATCCTATCCTCGATCCTATCCTATCCTCTATCCAATCCTATCCTCTATCCTATCCTATCCTTTATCCTATCCTATCCTCTATCTAATAATATCCTCTATCCGATCCTATCCTCTATCCTCTCCTATCCTCAGTCTTATCCTATCCTCTATCCCATCCTATCCTCCATCTTATCCTATCCTCGATCCTATCCTATCCTCTATCCAATCCTATCCTCTATCCTATCCTATCCTCTATCTAATAATATCCTCTATCCTATCCTATCCTCTATCCTATCCTATCCTCTATCCTATCCTATCCTCTATCCTATCCTATCCGCTATCCTATCCTATCCTCTATCCTATCCTATCATTTATCCTATCCGATCCTCTATCCTATCCTATCCTCTATCCTATCCTATCCTCTATCCTATCCTATCTTCTATCTTATCATATCCTCTATCCCATCCTATCCTCCATCCTATCCTATCCTCTATCCTATACTATCCTCTATCCTAACCTATCCTCTACCGTATCCTACCATCTATCCTACCATCTGTCCTATCTTCTATCACATCCTATCCACTGTCCTTTCCTACCCTCTATCTTATCCTATCATCTATCCAATACTATCCTCCCTCCTATCCTATCCTCTATCGTATCCTATCCCCTATCCAATCCTATCCTCTATTGTATCCTATCCTTTATCCTATCCTATCCTCTATCCTATTCTATCCTCTATCGTATCCTGTCCTCTATCGTATCCTACCATCTATCCTATCCTAACCTCTATCCCATCCTATGCTCTATCCTATCCTATCCTCGATCCTATCCTATCCTCTATCCAATCCTATCCTCTATCGTATCCTATCCTCTATCGTATCCTATCCTCTATCCAATCCTATCCTCTATCGTATCCTATCGTTTATCCTATCCCATCATCTATCCTATTCTATCCTCTATCGTATCCTGTCCTCTATCCTATCCTATCCTTTATCCTATCCTATCCTCTATCTAATCCTATCCTCTATCCGATCCTATCCTCTATCCTCTCCTATCCTCAGTCTTATCCTATCCTCTATCCCATCCTATCCTCCATCTTATCCTATCCTCGATCCTATCCTATCCTCTATCCAATCCTATCCTCTATCCTATCCTATCCTCTATCCTATCCTATTCCTCTGTCCTATGCTACCCTCTATCCTATCCTATCCTCTATCCTATCCTATACTCTATCCTATCCTGTCCTCTATCCTATCCTATCTTCTATCTTATCATATCCTCTATCCCATCCTATCCTCCATCCTATCCTATCCTCTATCCTATTCTAGCCTCTATCCTATCCTATCGTCTAACCTTTCCTATCCTCTATACTCTCCTGTATCGTATCCTATCCTCTATCGTAACCTACCATCTATCCTATACTATCCTCTATCCCATCCTATCCGCTATCGTATCCCATCCTCTATCCTATGCTATCCTCTATCATATCCTATCCTCTATCCTATCCTATCCTCTATCCTATCCTATCTGCTATCCTATCCTATCCTCTATCCTATCCTATCCTCTATCCTATTCTATCCTCTATCGTATCCTGTCCTCTATCCTATCCTACCATCTATCCTATCCTAACCTCTATCCCATCCTATGCTCTATCCTATCCTATCCTCGATCCTATCCTATCCTCTATCCAATCCTATCCTCTATCGTATCCTATCCTCTATCGTATCCTATCCTCTATCCAATCCTATCCTCTATCCTATCCTATCCTCTATCCTATCCTATCCTCTATCCTATCCTATCCTCTATCCTATCCTATCCTCTATCCTATCCTATCCTCTATCCTATCCTATCCTATCCTCTATCCTATCCTATCATTTATCCTATCCGATCCTCTATCCTATCCTATCCTCTATCCTATCCTATCCTCTATCCTATCCTATCTTCTATCTTATCATATCCTCTATCCCATCCTATCCTCCATCCTATCCTATCCTCTATCCTATACTATCCTCTATCCTATCCTATCCTCTACCGTATCCTACCATCTATCCAGTCCTATCTTCTATCACATCCTATCCACTGTCCTTTCCTATCCTCTATCCAATACTATCCTCCATCCTATCCTATCCTCTATCGTATCCTATCCTCTATCCAATCCTATCCTCTATCGTATCCTATCGTTTATCCTATCCCATCCTCTATCCTATTCTATCCTCTATCGTATCCTGTCCTCTATCCTATCCTACCATCTATCCTATCCTATCCTCTATCCCATCCTATGCGCTATTCTATCCTATCCTCGATCCTATCCTATCCTCTATCCAATCCTATCCTCTATCCTATCCTATCCTCTATCCTATCCTATCCTCTATCTAATCCTATCCTCTAGCCGATCCTATCCTCTATCCTCTCCTATCCTCAGTCTTATCCTATCCTCTATCCCATCCTATCCTCCATCTTATCCTATCCTCGATTCTATCCTATCCTCTATCCAATCCTATCCTCTATCCTATCCTATCCTCTATCCTATCCTATTCCTCTGTCCTATGCTACCCTCTATCCTATCCTATCCTCTATCCTATCCTATACTCTATCCTATCCTATCCTCTATCCTATCCTATCTTCTATCTTATCATATCCTCTATCCCATCCTATCCTCCATCCTATCCTATCCTCTATCCTATCCTATCCTCTATCCTATCCTATCCTCGATCCTATCCTATCCTCTATCCAATCCTATCCTGTATCCTATCCTATCCTTTATCCTATCCTATCCTCTATCTAATCCTATCCTCTATCCGATCCTATCCTCTATCCTCTCCTATCCTCAGTCTTATCCTATCCTCTATCCCATCCTATCCTCCATCTTATCCTATCCTCGATCCTATCCTATCCTCTATCCAATTCTATCCTCTATCCTATCCTATCCTCTATCCTATCCTATTCCTCTGTCCTATGCTACCCTCTATCCTATCCTATCCTCTATCCTATCCTATACTCTATCCTATCCTGTCCTCTATCCTATCCTATCTTATATCTTATCATATCCTCTATACCATCCTATCCTCCATCCTATCCTATCCTCTATCCTATTCTAGCCTCTATCCTATCCTATCTTCTAACCTTTCCTATCCTCTATACTCTCCTCTATCGTATCCTATCCTCTATCGTAACCTACCATCTATCCTATCCTATCCTCTATCCCATCCTATCCGCTATCGTATCCCATCCTCTATCCTATGCTATCCTCTATCATATCCTATCCTCTATCCTATCCTATCCTCTATCTCATCCTATCCTCTATTCCATCCTATCCTCTATTCCATCCTATCCTCCATCCTATCCTATCCTCTATCCTATTCTACCCTCTATCCAATCCTATCCTCTATCCTATCCTATCATTTATCCTATCCGATCCTCTATACTATCCTATCCTCTATCCTATCCTATCCTCTATCCTATCCTATCTTCTATCTTATCATATCCTCTATCCCATCCTATCCTCCATCCTATCCTATCCTCTATCCTATACTATCCTCTATCCTAACCTATCCTCTACCGTATCCAACCATCTATCGTACCATCTGCCCTATCTTCTATCACATCGTATCCACTGTCCTTTCCTACCCTCTATCTTATCCTATCCTCTATCCAATACTATCCTCCATCCTATCCTATCCTCTATCGTATCCTATCCTCTATCCAATCCTATCCTCTATTGTATCCTATCCTTTATCCTATCCTATCCTCTATCCTATTCTATCCTCTATCGTATCCTGTCCTCTATCCTATCCTACCATCTATCCTATCCTAACCTCTATCCTATCCTATCCGCTATCCTATCCTATCCTCTATCCTATCCTATCATTTATCCTATCCGATCCTCTATCCTATCCTATCCTCTATCCTATACTATCCTCTATCCTATCCTATCCTCTACCGTATCCTAACATCTATCCTGTCCTATCTTCTATCACATCCTATCCACTGTCCTTTCCTACCCTCTATCTTATCCTATCCTCCATCCAATACTATCCACCATCCTATCCTATCCTCTATCGTATCCTATCCTCTATCCAATCCTATCCTCTATCGTATCCTCTCATTTATCCTATCCTATCCTCTATCCTATTCTATCCTCTACCGTATCCTGTCCTCTATCCTATCCTACCATCTATCCTATCCTATCCTCTATCCCATCCTATGCTCTATCCTATCCTATCCTCTATCCTATCCTATTCCTCTATCCTATGCTACCCTCTATCCTATCCTATCCTCTATCCTATCCTATACTCTATCCTGTCCCATCCTCTATCCTATCCTATCTTCTATCTTATCATATCCTCTACCCCATCCTATCCTCTATCCTAACCTATTCCTCTATCCTATGCTATCCTCTATCCTATCCTATCCTCTATCTTATCCCATCCTCTATCCTATCCTATACTCTATCCTATCCTATCCTATCCTCTATCCTATCCTATTCCTCTATCCTATGCTACCCTCTATCCTATCCTATCCTCTATCCTATCCTATACTCTATCCTATCCCATCCTCTATCCTATCCTACATTCTATCTTATCATATCCTCTATCCCATCCTATCCTCTATCCAATCCTCTCCTCTATCCTATCCTATCCTCAATCCTATCCCATCCTCTATCGTATGCTATCCTCTATCCTATCCTATTCCTCTATCCTATGCTACCCTCTATCCTATCCTATCCTCTATGCTATCCTATACTATATCCTATCCTATCCTCTACCCTATCCTATCTTCTATCTTATCATATCCTCTATCCCATCCTATCTTCCATCCTATCCTATCCTCTATCCTATCCTATCCTCTATCCAATCCTATCCTCTATCTTATCATATCCTCTATCCCATCCTATCCTCTATCCAATCCTATCCTCTATCCTATCCTATCCTCTATCCTATCCTATCCTATCCTCTATCGTATCCCATCCTCTATCCTATGCTATCCTCTATCATATCCTATCCTCTATCCTATCCTATCCTCTATCTCATGCTATCCTCTATTCCATCCTATCCTCTATTCCATCCTATCCTCCATCCTATCCTATCCTCTATCCTATTCTACCCTCTATCCAATCCTATCCTCTATCCTATCCTATCCTCTATCCTATCCTATCCTCTATCCTATCCTATCCTCTATCCTATCCTATCCGCTATCCTATCCTATCCTCTATCCTATCCTATCATTTATCCTATCCGATCCTCTATCCTATCCTATCCTCTATCCTATCCTATCCTCTATCCTATCCTATCTTCTATCTTATCATATCCTCTATCGCATCCTATCCTCCATCGTATCCTATCCTCTATCCTATACTATCCTCTATCCTAACCTATCCTCTACCGTATCCTACCATCTATCCTACCATCTGTCCTATCTTCTATCACATCCTATCCACTGTCCTTTCCTACCCTCTATCTTATCCTATCCTCTATCCAATCCTATCCTCTATCCTATCCTATCCTCTATCCTATCCTATCCTCTATCCTATCCTATCCTCTATCCTATCCTATCCTCTATCCTATACTATCATCTATCCTAACCTATCCTCTACCGTATCCTACCATCTATCCTACCATCTGTCCTATCTTCTATCACATCCTATCCACTGTCCTTTCCTACCCTCTATCTTAACCTATCCTCTATCCAATACTATCCTCCATCCTATCCTATCCTCTATCGTATCCTATCCTCTATCCAATCCTATCCTCTATTGTATCCTATCCTTTATCCTATCCTATCCTCTATCCTATTCTATCCTCTATCGTATCCTGTCCTCTATCCTATCCTACCATCTATCCTATCCTATCTTCTATCCTATCCTATTATCTATGCAATCCTACCCTCTATCCTATCCTATCCTCTATCCTATCCCATCCTCTATCGTATCCTATCCTCTATCCTATCCTATTCCTCTATCCTGTGCTACCCTCTATCCTATCCTATACTCTATCCTATCCTATCCTTTATCCTATCCTATCTTCTATCCTATCCTATCCTCTATCCTATCCTATACTCTATCCTATCCTATCCTCTATCCTACCCTATCTTCTATCTTATCATATCCTCTATCCCATCCTATCCTCTATCCTATCCTATTCCTCTATCCTATCCTATTCCTCTATCATATCCTATCCCCTATCCTATCCTATCCTGTATCCTATCCTATCCTTTATCCTATCCTATCCTCTATCTAATCCTATCCTCTATCCGATCCTATCCTCTATCCTCTCCTATCCTCAGTCTTATCCTATCCTCTATCCCATCCTATCCTCCATCTTATCCTATCCTCGATCCTATCCTATCCTCTATCCAATTCTATCCTCTATCCTATCCTATCCTCTATCCTATCCTATTCCTCTGTCCTATGCTACCCTCTATCCTATCCTATCCTCTATCCTATCCTATACTCTATCCTATCCTGTCCTCTATCCTATCCTATCTTATATCTTATCATATCCTCTATACCATCCTATCCTCCATCCTATCCTATCCTCTATCCTATTCTAGCCTCTATCCTATCCTATCTTCTAACCTTTCCTATCCTCTATACTCTCCTCTATCGTATCCTATCCTCTATCGTAACCTACCATCTATCCTATCCTATCCTCTATCCCATCCTATCCGCTATCGTATCCCATCCTCTATCCTATGCTATCCTCTATCATATCCTATCCTCTATCCTATCCTATCCTCTATCTCATCCTATCCTCTATTCCATCCTATCCTCTATTCCATCCTATCCTCCATCCTATCCTATCCTCTATCCTATTCTACCCTCTATCCAATCCTATCCTCTATCCTATCCTATCATTTATCCTATCCGATCCTCTATACTATCCTATCCTCTATCCTATCCTATCCTCTATCCTATCCTATCTTCTATCTTATCATATCCTCTATCCCATCCTATCCTCCATCCTATCCTATCCTCTATCCTATACTATCCTCTATCCTAACCTATCCTCTACCGTATCCAACCATCTATCGTACCATCTGCCCTATCTTCTATCACATCGTATCCACTGTCCTTTCCTACCCTCTATCTTATCCTATCCTCTATCCAATACTATCCTCCATCCTATCCTATCCTCTATCGTATCCTATCCTCTATCCAATCCTATCCTCTATTGTATCCTATCCTTTATCCTATCCTATCCTCTATCCTATTCTATCCTCTATCGTATCCTGTCCTCTATCCTATCCTACCATCTATCCTATCCTAACCTCTATCCTATCCTATCCGCTATCCTATCCTATCCTCTATCCTATCCTATCATTTATCCTATCCGATCCTCTATCCTATCCTATCCTCTATCCTATACTATCCTCTATCCTATCCTATCCTCTACCGTATCCTAACATCTATCCTGTCCTATCTTCTATCACATCCTATCCACTGTCCTTTCCTACCCTCTATCTTATCCTATCCTCCATCCAATACTATCCACCATCCTATCCTATCCTCTATCGTATCCTATCCTCTATCCAATCCTATCCTCTATCGTATCCTCTCATTTATCCTATCCTATCCTCTATCCTATTCTATCCTCTACCGTATCCTGTCCTCTATCCTATCCTACCATCTATCCTATCCTATCCTCTATCCCATCCTATGCTCTATCCTATCCTATCCTCTATCCTATCCTATTCCTCTATCCTATGCTACCCTCTATCCTATCCTATCCTCTATCCTATCCTATACTCTATCCTGTCCCATCCTCTATCCTATCCTATCTTCTATCTTATCATATCCTCTACCCCATCCTATCCTCTATCCTAACCTATTCCTCTATCCTATGCTATCCTCTATCCTATCCTATCCTCTATCTTATCCCATCCTCTATCCTATCCTATACTCTATCCTATCCTATCCTATCCTCTATCCTATCCTATTCCTCTATCCTATGCTACCCTCTATCCTATCCTATCCTCTATCCTATCCTATACTCTATCCTATCCCATCCTCTATCCTATCCTACATTCTATCTTATCATATCCTCTATCCCATCCTATCCTCTATCCAATCCTCTCCTCTATCCTATCCTATCCTCAATCCTATCCCATCCTCTATCGTATGCTATCCTCTATCCTATCCTATTCCTCTATCCTATGCTACCCTCTATCCTATCCTATCCTCTATGCTATCCTATACTATATCCTATCCTATCCTCTACCCTATCCTATCTTCTATCTTATCATATCCTCTATCCCATCCTATCTTCCATCCTATCCTATCCTCTATCCTATCCTATCCTCTATCCAATCCTATCCTCTATCTTATCATATCCTCTATCCCATCCTATCCTCTATCCAATCCTATCCTCTATCCTATCCTATCCTCTATCCTATCCTATCCTATCCTCTATCGTATCCCATCCTCTATCCTATGCTATCCTCTATCATATCCTATCCTCTATCCTATCCTATCCTCTATCTCATGCTATCCTCTATTCCATCCTATCCTCTATTCCATCCTATCCTCCATCCTATCCTATCCTCTATCCTATTCTACCCTCTATCCAATCCTATCCTCTATCCTATCCTATCCTCTATCCTATCCTATCCTCTATCCTATCCTATCCTCTATCCTATCCTATCCGCTATCCTATCCTATCCTCTATCCTATCCTATCATTTATCCTATCCGATCCTCTATCCTATCCTATCCTCTATCCTATCCTATCCTCTATCCTATCCTATCTTCTATCTTATCATATCCTCTATCGCATCCTATCCTCCATCGTATCCTATCCTCTATCCTATACTATCCTCTATCCTAACCTATCCTCTACCGTATCCTACCATCTATCCTACCATCTGTCCTATCTTCTATCACATCCTATCCACTGTCCTTTCCTACCCTCTATCTTATCCTATCCTCTATCCAATCCTATCCTCTATCCTATCCTATCCTCTATCCTATCCTATCCTCTATCCTATCCTATCCTCTATCCTATCCTATCCTCTATCCTATACTATCATCTATCCTAACCTATCCTCTACCGTATCCTACCATCTATCCTACCATCTGTCCTATCTTCTATCACATCCTATCCACTGTCCTTTCCTACCCTCTATCTTAACCTATCCTCTATCCAATACTATCCTCCATCCTATCCTATCCTCTATCGTATCCTATCCTCTATCCAATCCTATCCTCTATTGTATCCTATCCTTTATCCTATCCTATCCTCTATCCTATTCTATCCTCTATCGTATCCTGTCCTCTATCCTATCCTACCATCTATCCTATCCTATCTTCTATCCTATCCTATTATCTATGCAATCCTACCCTCTATCCTATCCTATCCTCTATCCTATCCCATCCTCTATCGTATCCTATCCTCTATCCTATCCTATTCCTCTATCCTGTGCTACCCTCTATCCTATCCTATACTCTATCCTATCCTATCCTTTATCCTATCCTATCTTCTATCCTATCCTATCCTCTATCCTATCCTATACTCTATCCTATCCTATCCTCTATCCTACCCTATCTTCTATCTTATCATATCCTCTATCCCATCCTATCCTCTATCCTATCCTATTCCTCTATCCTATCCTATTCCTCTATCATATCCTATCCCCTATCCTATCCTATCGTCTATCTTATCGTATCCTCTATCCCATCCTATCCTCCATCCTATCCTATCCTCAATGCTATTCTATCCTGTATCCTATCCTATACTCTACCGTATTCTACCATCTATCCTATCCTATCCTCTATCATATCCTATAGTCTATCCTATCCTATCCTCTATCGTATCCTATCCTCTATCCCATCCTATCCTCTATCCTATCCTATCCTCTATCCCATCCTATCATCCATCTTATCCTATCCTCGATCCTATCCTATCCTCTATCCAATCCTATCCTCTATCCTATCCTATCCTCTATCCTATCCTATTCCTCTGTCCTATGCTACCCTCTATCCTATCCTATCCTCTATCCTATCCTATACTCTATCCTATCCTATCCTCTATCCTATCCTATCTTCTATCTTATCATATCCTCTATCCCATCCTATCCTCCATCCTATCCTATCCTCTATCCTATCCTATCCTCTATCCTATCCTATCCTCGATCCTATCCTATCCTCTATCCTATCCTATCCTCTATCATATCCTATCCTCTATCCTATCCTATCCACTATCTCATCCTATCATCTAACCTATCCTATCCTCTATCCTCTCCTATCCTCAGTCTTATCCTATCCTCTATCCCATCCTATCCTCTATCCTATTCTATCCTCTATCCTATCCTATTCCTCTGTCCTATGCTACCCTCTATCCTATCCTATCCTCTATCCTATCCTATACTCTATCCTATCCTGTCCTCTATCCTACCCTATCTTCTATCTTATCATATCCTCTATACCATCCTATCCTCCATCCTATCCTATCCTTTATCCTATTCTAGCCTCTATCCTATCCTATCGTCTAACCTTTCCTATCCTCTATACTCTCCTCTATCGTATCCTATCCTCTATCGTAACCTACCATCTATCCTATCCTATCCTCTATCCCATCCTATCCGCTATCGTATCCCATCCTCTATCCTATGCTATCCTCTATCATATCCTATCCTCTATCCTATCCTATCCTCTATCTCATCCTATCCTCTATTCCATCCTATCCTCTATTCCATCCTATCCTCCATCCTATCCTATCCTCTATCCTATTCTACCCTCTATCCAATCCTATCCTCTATCCTATCCTATCCTCTATCCAATACTATCCTCCATCCTATCCTATCCTCTATCGTATCCTATCCTCTATCCAATCCTATCCTCTATTGTATCCTATCCTTTATCCTATCCTATCCTCTATCCTATTCTATCCTCTATCGTATCCTGTCCTCTATCCTATCCTACCATCTATCCTATCCTAACCTCTATCCCATCCTATGCTCTATCCTATCCTATCCTCGATCCTATCCTATCCTCTATCCAATCCTATCCTCTATCCTATCCTATCCTCTATCCTATCCTATCCTCTATCCAATCCTATCCTCTATCCTATCCTATCCTCTATCCTATCCCATCCTCTATCGTATCCTATCCTCTATCCTATCCTATTCCTCTATCGTATCCTCTCATTTATCCTATCCTATCCTCTATCCTATTCTATCCTCTACCGTATCCTGTCCTCTATCCTATCCTACCATCTATCCTATCCTATCCTCTATCCCATCCTATGCTCTATCCTATCCTATCCTCTATCCTATCCTATTCCTCTATCCTATGCTACCCTCTATCCTATCCTATCCTCTATCCTATCCTATACTCTATCCTGTCCCATCCTCTATCCTATCCTACCTTCTATCTTATCATATCCTCTATCTCATCCTGTCCTCTATCCTATCCTATTCCTCATTCCTATGCTATCCTCTATCCTAACCTATCTTCTATCTTATCATATCCCCTACCCCATCCTATCCTCTATCCTATCCTATTCCTCTATCCTATGCTATCCTCTATCCTATCCTATCCTCTATCCTATCCCATCCTCTATCCTATCCTATACTCTATCCTATCCTATCCTATCCTCTATCCTATCCTATTCCTCTATCCTATGCTTCCCTCTATCCTATCCTCTATCCTATTCTAGGCTCTATCCTATCCTATCGTCTATCCTTTCCTATCCTCTATACTCTCCTCTATCGTATCCTATCCTCTATCCTATCCTATCCTCAATCCTATCCTATCCTCTATCTTATCCTATCCTCTACACCATCCTATCCTCCATCTTATCCTATCCTCTATCCCATCCTATCCTCCATCCTAACCTATCCTCTATCCTATCCCATCCTCTATCGTATCCTATCCTCTATCATATCCTATACTCTATCCTATCCTATCCTCTATCCTATCCTATCCTCTATCCTATCCTATCCTCTATCCAATTCTATCCTCTATCCTATCCTATCCTCTATCCTATCCTATCCTATCCTATCCTCTATCCTATCCTATCCTATCCTCTATCCTATCCTATTCCTCTATCCTATGCTACCCTCTATCCTATCATATCCTCTATCCTATCCTATACTCTATCCTATCCCATCCTCTATCCTATCCTACATTCTATCTTATCATATCCTCTATCCCATCCTATCCTCCATCCAATCCTATTCTCTATCCTATCCTCTCCTCTATCCTATCCCATCCTCTATCGTATCCTATCCTCTATCACATCCTATCCTCTATCTTATCCTATCCTCCATCCTATCCTCTCCTCTATCCAATCCTATCCTCTATCCTATCCTATCCTCTATCCTATCCTATCCTATCCTCTATCGTATCCTATCCTCTATCAATCCTATAGTCTATCATATCCTATCCTTAATCCTATCCTATACTCTATCATATCGTATCCTCTATCCCATCCTATCCTCCATCCTATTATATCCTCCATCCTATCCTATCCTCTATCCAATCCTATCCTCTATCGTATCCTATCCTTTATCCTATCCTATCCTCTATCCTATTCTATCCTCTATCGTGTCCTATCTTCTATCCTATCCTACCAACTATCCTATCCTATCCTCTATCCCATCCTATCCCCTATCCTATCCTATCCTCTATCCTATCCTATCCTCCGTCCTATACTAGCCTCTATCCTATCCTATCGTCTATCCTTTCCTATCCTCTATACTCTCCTGTTTCGTATCCTATCCTCTATCGTATCCTACCATCTATCCAATCCTATCCTCTATCCTATCCTATCCTCTATCCTATCCTATCCTCTAACATATCCTATCCTCTATCATATCCTATCCTCAAACCTATCCTATCCTGTATCCCATCCTATCCTCCATCTTATCCTATCCTCTATCCCATCATATCCTCCATCCTAACCTATCCTCTATCCTATCCTATCATTTATCCTATCCTATCCTCTATCCTATACTAGCCTCTATCCTATCCTATCGTCTATCCTTTCCTATCCTCTATACTCTCCTCTATCGTATCCTATCCTCTATCGTATCCTACCATCTATCCAATCCTATCCTCTATCCTATCCTATCCTCTATCCTATCCTATCCTCTATCCTATCCTATCCTCTATCCTATCCTATCCGCTATCCTATCCTATATTCTATCCTATCCTATCTTCTATCTTATCATATCCTCTATCCCATCCTATCCTCCATCCTATCCTATCCTCTATCCTATACCATCCTCTATCCTATCCTATCTTCTATCTTATCATATCCTCTATCCCATCCTATCCTCCATCTTATCCTATCCTCTATCCTAACCTATTCCTCTATCCTATGCTATCCTCTATCCAATCCTATCCCCTATCCTATTCTATCCTCTATCCTGTCCTATCCTCTATCCAATCCTATCCTCTATCCTATTCTATCCTCTATCTTATCCCATCCTCTATCGTATCCTATCCTCTATCCAATCCTATCCTCTATCCTATCCTATCCTCTATCCTATCCCATCCTCTATCGTATCCTATCCTCTATCCTATCCTATTCCTCTATCTTATGCTATCCTGTATCTCATCCTA
The DNA here is from genome assembly GCF_050948215.1 of Halictus rubicundus. Lineage (NCBI taxonomy): Eukaryota > Metazoa > Arthropoda > Insecta > Hymenoptera > Halictidae > Halictus > Halictus rubicundus. The sequence continues at coordinate 1,014,279 of NW_027488603.1, forward strand.
CCCTCTATCCTATCCTATCTTCTATCTTATCATATCACCTATCCCATCCTATCCTCCATCTTATCCTATCCTCTATCCTATACTATCCTCTATCCTATCCTATCCTCTACCGTATCCTATCCTCTATCCAATCCTATCCTCTATCATATCCTATCCTCAATCCTATCCTATCCTCTATCCCATCCAATCCTCCATCCTATCCTATCCTCTATCCCATCCTATCCTCCATCCTAACCTATCCTCTATCCTATCCTATCATTTATCCTATCCTATCCTCAATCCTATCCTATCTTCTATCTTATCATATCCTCTACCCCATCCTATCCTCCATCCTATCCTATCCTCTATCGTATACTATCCTCTATCCTATCCTATCCTCTACCGTATCCTACCATCTATCCTGTCCTATCTTCTATCACATCCTATCCTCTGTCCTTTCCTATCCTCTATCTTATCCTATCCTCCATCCTATCCTATCCTCTATCGTATCCTATCCTCTATCCAATCCTATCCTCTATCATATCCTATCCTCAATCCTATCCTATCCTCTATCCCATCCTATCCTCCATCCCATCCTATCCTCCATCCTATCCTATCCTCTATCCAGTCCTAACCTCTATCGTATCGTATCGTTTATCCTATCCTATCCTCTATCCTATTCTATCCTATATCGTATCCTATCCTCTATCGTATCCTACCATCTATCCTATCCTATCGTCTATCCCATCCTATCCTCTATCCTTTCCTATCCTCTATCCAATATTATACTCTATCCTAACCTATTCCTCTATCCTATGCTATCCTCTATCCTATTCTATCCTCTAACTTATCGTATCCTCTATCCCATCCTATCCTCCATCCTATCCTATCCTCTATCCTATCCTATCCTCTATCTTGTCCTATCCTCTATCCCATCCTATCCTCCATCCTATCTTGCCCTCTATAGTATACTATCCTCTATCCTATCCTATCACCTATCCTATCCTATCATTTATCCTATCGTATCCTCTATCGTATCCTACCATCTATCCTATCCTATCCTCTATCCCATCCTATCCTCTATCCTATCCTATCCTCTATCCTATCCTATCCTCTATCCAATCCTATACTCTATCCTATCTTATTCCTCTATCCTATGCTATCCTCTATCCTATCCTATCCTCTATCCTATCCTATCCTCTACCGTATCCTACCATCTATCCTGTCCTATCTTCTATCAAATCCTATCCTCTGTCCTTTCCTATCCTCTATCTTATCCTATCCTCTATCATATCCTATCCTCAATCCTATCCTATCCTCTATCCAATCCTATCCTCTATCCTATCCTATCCTCTATCCTATCCCATCCTCTATCGTATCCTATCCTCTATCCAATCCTATCCTCTATCCTATCCTATCCTCTATCATATCCCATCCTCTATCGTATCCTATCCTCTATCCTATCCTATCCTCTATCCAATCCTATCCTCTATCATATCCTATCCTCTATCCTATCCTATCCTATCCTCTATCGTATCCTATCCTCTATCAATCCTATAGTCTATCATATCCTATCCTCAATCCTATCCTATACTCTATCTTATCGTATCCTCTATCCCATCCTATCCTCCATCCTATTATATCCTCCATCCTATCCTATCCTCTATCCAATCCTATCCTCTATCGTATCCTATCCTTTATCCTATCCTATCCACTATCCTATTCTATCCTCTATCGTGTCCTATCTTCTATCCTATCCTACCAACTATCCTATCCTATAATCTATCCCATCCTATCCCCTATCCTATCCTATCCTCTATCCTATCCTATCCTCTATCCTATACTAGCCTCTATCCTATCCTATCGTCTATCCTTTCCCATCCTCTATACTCTCCTCTATCGTATCCTATCCTCTATCGTATCCTACCATCTATCCAATCCTATCCTCTATCCTATCCTATCCTCTATCCTATCCTATCCTCTATCATATCTTATCCTCTATCATATCCTATCCTCAAACCTATCCTATCCTGTATCCCATCCTATCCTCCATCATATCCTATCCTCTATCCCATCCTATCCTCCATCCTAACCTATCCTCTATCCTATCCTATCATTTATCCTATCCTATCCTGTATCCTATACTAGCCTCTATCCTATCCTATCCTCTATCCAATCCTATACTCTATCCTATCTTATTCCTCTATCCTATGCTATCCTCTATCCTATCCTATCCTCTATCCTATCCTATCCTCTACCGTATCCTACCATCTATCCTGTCCTATCTTCTATCAAATCCTATCCTCTGTCCTTTCCTATCCTCTATCTTATCCTATCCTCCATCCTATCCTATCCTCTATCGTATCCTATCCTCTATCCAATCCTATCCTCTATCCTATCCTATCCTCTATCCTATCCTATCCTATCCTCTATCGTATCCTATCCTCTATCCAATCCTATCCTCTATCATATCCTATCCTCAATCCTATCCTATCCTCTATCCAATCCTATCCTCTATCCTATCCTATCCTCTATCCTATCCCATCCTCTATCGTATCCTATCATCTATCCAATCCTATCCTCTATGCTATCCTACCCTCTATCGTATCCCATCCTCTATCGTATCCTATCCTCTATCCTATCCTATCCTCTATCCAATCCTATCCTCTATCCTATCCTATCCTCTATCCTATCCTATCCTATCCTCTATCGTATCCTATCCTCTATCAATCCTATAGTCTATCATATCCTATCCTCAATCCTATCCTATACTCTATCTTATCGTATCCTCTATCCCATCCTATCCTCCATCCTATTATATCCTCCATCCTATCCTATCCTCTATCCAATCCTATCCTCTATCGTATCCTATCCTTTATCCTATCCTATCCACTATCCTATTCTATCCTCTATCGTGTCCCATCTTCTATCCTATCCTACCAACTATCCTATCCTATCCTCTATCCCATCCTATCCCCTATCCCATCCTATCCTCTATCCTATCCTATCCTCTATCCTATACTAGCCTCTATCCTATCCTATCGTCTATCCTTTCCTATCCTCTATACTCTCCTCTATCGTATCCTATCCTCTATCGTATCCTACCATCTATCCAATCCTATCCTCTATCCTATCCTATCCTCTATCCTATCCTATCCTCTATCATATCCTATCCTCTATCATATCCTATCCTCAAACCTATCCTATCCGCTATCCTATCCTATATTCTATCCTATCCTATCTTCTATCTTATCATATCCTCTATCCCATCCTATCCGCCATCCTATCCTATCCTCTATCCTATACTATCCTCTATCCTATCCTATCTTCTATCTTATCATGTCCTCTATCCCATCCTATCCTCCATCTTATCCTATCCTCTATCCTATACTATCCTCTATCCTATCCTATCCTCTACCGTATCCTATCCTCTATCCAATACTATCCTCTATCATATCCTGTCCTCAATCCGATCCTATCCTCTATCCCATCCAATCCTCCATCCTATCCTATCCTCTATCCCATCCTATCCTCCATCCTAACCTATCCTCTATCCTATCCTATCATTTATCCTATCCTATCCTCTATCCTATCCTATCTTCTATCTTATCATATCCTCTACCCCATCCTATCCTCCATCCTATCCTATCCTCTATCGTATACTATCCTCTATCCTATCCTATCCTCTACCGTATCCTACCATCTATCCTGTCCTATCTTCTATCACATCCTATCCTCTGTCCTTTCCTATCCTCTATCTTATCCTATCCTCCATCCTATCCTATCCTCTATCGTATCCTATCCTCTATCCTATCCTATCATTTATCCTATCCGATCCTCTATCCTATCCTATCCTCTATCCTATCCTATCCGCCATCCTATCCTATCCTCTATCCTATCCTATCATTTATCCTATCCGATCCTCTATCCTATCCTATCCTATCCTCTACCGTATCCTACCATCTATCCTATCCTATCCTCTATCCCATCTTATCCTCTATCCTATCCTATACTCTATTCGATCCTATCCTCTATCCAATCCTATACTCTATCCTATCCTATTCCTCTATCCTATGCTATCCTCTATCCCATTCTATCCTCTAAGTTATCGTATCCTCTATCCCATCCTATCCTCCATCCTATCCTATCCTCTTTCCTATCCTATCCTCTATCTTATCCTATCCTCTATCCCATCCTATCCTCCATCCTATCTTGTCCTCTATAGTATACTATCTTCTATCCTATCCTATCCTCTATCGTATCCTACCATCTATCCTATCCTATCCTCTATCCCATCCTATCCTCTATCCTATTCTAGCCTCTATCCTATCCTATCGTCTATCCTTTCCTATCCTCTATACTCTCCTGTATCGTATCCTATCCTCTATCGTATCCTACCATCTATCCTATCCTATCCTCTATCCCATCCTATCCTCTATCGTATCCTATCCTCTATCCTATCCTATCCTCTATCCAATCCTATACTCTATCCTATCCTATCCTCTATCTCATCCTATCCTCTATTCCATCCTATCCACTATTCCATCCTATCCTCCATCCTATCCTATCCTCTATCCTATCCTATCCTCTATCCTATCCTATCATTTATCCTATCCGATCCTCTATCCTATCCCATCCTCCATCCTATCCTATCCTCTATCCCATCCTATCCGCTATTGTATCCCATCCTCTTTCCTATCCTATCCTCTATCATATCCTATCCTCTATCCTATCCTATCCTCTATGTCATCCTATCCTCTATTCCATCCTATCCACTATTCCATCCTATCCTCCATCCTATCCTATCCTCTATCCTATCCTATCCTCTATCCTATCCTATCCTCTATCCAATCCTATACTCTATCCTATCCTATTCCTCTATCCTTTGCTATCCTCTATCCTATCCTATCCTCTATCCTATCCTATCCACTATCCTATCCTATCCGCTATCCTATCCTATCATTTATCCTATCCTATCCTCTATCGCATCCTGCCATATATCCGATACTATTCTCTATCCTATCCTATCCGCTGTCCAATCCTATCCTCTATCGTATTCTAGCCTCTATCCTATCCTATCGTCTATCCTTCCCCATCCTCTATACTCTCCTCTATCTTATCCTATCCTCTATCGTATCCTACCATCTATCCTATCCTATCCTCTATCCCATCGTATCCGCTATTGTATCCCATCCTCTTTCCTATCCTATCCTCTATCATATCCTATCCTCTATCCTATCCTATCCTCTATCTCATCCTATCCTCTATTCCATCCTATCCACTATTCCATCCTATCCTCCATCCTATCCTATCCTCTATCCTATCCTATCCTCTATCCTATCCTATCATTTATCCTATCCGATCCTTTATCCTATCCCATCCTCCATCCTATCCTATCCTCTATCCTATACTAGCCTCTATCCTATCATATCGTCTATCCTTTCCTATCCTCTATACTCTCCTCTATCGTATCCTATCCTCTATCCTATCCTATCCACTATCCTATCCTATCCGCTATCCTATCCTATCATTTATCCTATCCTATCCTCTATCGCATCCTGCCATATATCCGATTCTATTCTCTATCCTATCCTATCCGCTGTCCAATCCTATCCTCTATCCTATTCTAGCCTCTATCCTATCCTATCGTCTATCCTTTCCCATCCTCTATACTCTCCTCTATCTTATCCTATCCTCTATCGTATCCTACCATCTATCCTATCCTATCCTCTATCCCATCCTATCCGCTATTGTATCCCATCCTCTTTCCTATCCTATCCTCTATCATATCCTATCCTCTATCCTATGCTATCCTCTATCTCATCCTATCCTCTATTCCATCCTATCCACTATTCCATCCTATCCTCCATCCTATCCTATCCTCTATCCTATCCTATCCTCTATCCTATCCTATCCTCTATCCAATCCTATACTCTATCCTATCCTATCCTCTATCCAATCCTATCCTCTATCCTATCCTATCCTCTATCCTATCCTATCCTATCCTCTATCGTATCCTATCCTCTATCAATCCTATAGTCTATCATATCCTATCCTCAATCCTATCCTATACTCTATCTTATCGTATCCTCTATCCCATCCTATCCTCCATCCTATTATATCCTCCATCCTATCCTATCCTCTATCCAATCCTATCCTCTATCGTATCCTATCCTTTATCCTATCCTATCCACTATCCTATTCTATCCTCTATCGTGTCCCATCTTCTATCCTATCCTACCAACTATCCTATCCTATCCTCTATCCCATCCTATCCCCTATCCCATCCTATCCTCTATCCTATCCTATCCTCTATCCTATACTAGCCTCTATCCTATCCTATCGTCTATCCTTTCCTATCCTCTATACTCTCCTCTATCGTATCCTATCCTCTATCGTATCCTACCATCTATCCAATCCTATCCTCTATCCTATCCTATCCTCTATCCTATCCTATCCTCTATCATATCCTATCCTCTATCATATCCTATCCTCAAACCTATCCTATCCGCTATCCTATCCTATATTCTATCCTATCCTATCTTCTATCTTATCATATCCTCTATCCCATCCTATCCGCCATCCTATCCTATCCTCTATCCTATACTATCCTCTATCCTATCCTATCTTCTATCTTATCATATCCTCTATCCCATCCTATCCTCCATCTTATCCTATCCTCTATCCTATACTATCCTCTATCCTATCCTATCCTCTACCGTATCCTATCCTCTATCCAATACTATCCTCTATCATATCCTGTCCTCAATCCGATCCTATCCTCTATCCCATCCAATCCTCCATCCTATCCTATCCTCTATCCCATCCTATCCTCCATCCTAACCTATCCTCTATCCTATCCTATCATTTATCCTATCCTATCCTCTATCCTATCCTATCTTCTATCTTATCATATCCTCTACCCCATCCTATCCTCCATCCTATCCTATCCTCTATCGTATACTATCCTCTATCCTATCCTATCCTCTACCGTATCCTACCATCTATCCTGTCCTATCTTCTATCACATCCTATCCTCTGTCCTTTCCTATCCTCTATCTTATCCTATCCTCCATCCTATCCTATCCTCTATCGTATCCTATCCTCTATCCTATCCTATCATTTATCCTATCCGATCCTCTATCCTATCCTATCCTCTATCCTATCCTATCCGCCATCCTATCCTATCCTCTATCCTATCCTATCATTTATCCTATCCGATCCTCTATCCTATCCTATCCTATCCTCTACCGTATCCTACCATCTATCCTATCCTATCCTCTATCCCATCTTATCCTCTATCCTATCCTATACTCTATTCGATCCTATCCTCTATCCAATCCTATACTCTATCCTATCCTATTCCTCTATCCTATGCTATCCTCTATCCCATTCTATCCTCTAAGTTATCGTATCCTCTATCCCATCCTATCCTCCATCCTATCCTATCCTCTTTCCTATCCTATCCTCTATCTTATCCTATCCTCTATCCCATCCTATCCTCCATCCTATCTTGTCCTCTATAGTATACTATCTTCTATCCTATCCTATCCTCTATCGTATCCTACCATCTATCCTATCCTATCCTCTATCCCATCCTATCCTCTATCCTATTCTAGCCTCTATCCTATCCTATCGTCTATCCTTTCCTATCCTCTATACTCTCCTGTATCGTATCCTATCCTCTATCGTATCCTACCATCTATCCTATCCTATCCTCTATCCCATCCTATCCTCTATCGTATCCTATCCTCTATCCTATCCTATCCTCTATCCAATCCTATACTCTATCCTATCCTATCCTCTATCTCATCCTATCCTCTATTCCATCCTATCCACTATTCCATCCTATCCTCCATCCTATCCTATCCTCTATCCTATCCTATCCTCTATCCTATCCTATCATTTATCCTATCCGATCCTCTATCCTATCCCATCCTCCATCCTATCCTATCCTCTATCCCATCCTATCCGCTATTGTATCCCATCCTCTTTCCTATCCTATCCTCTATCATATCCTATCCTCTATCCTATCCTATCCTCTATGTCATCCTATCCTCTATTCCATCCTATCCACTATTCCATCCTATCCTCCATCCTATCCTATCCTCTATCCTATCCTATCCTCTATCCTATCCTATCCTCTATCCAATCCTATACTCTATCCTATCCTATTCCTCTATCCTTTGCTATCCTCTATCCTATCCTATCCTCTATCCTATCCTATCCACTATCCTATCCTATCCGCTATCCTATCCTATCATTTATCCTATCCTATCCTCTATCGCATCCTGCCATATATCCGATACTATTCTCTATCCTATCCTATCCGCTGTCCAATCCTATCCTCTATCGTATTCTAGCCTCTATCCTATCCTATCGTCTATCCTTCCCCATCCTCTATACTCTCCTCTATCTTATCCTATCCTCTATCGTATCCTACCATCTATCCTATCCTATCCTCTATCCCATCGTATCCGCTATTGTATCCCATCCTCTTTCCTATCCTATCCTCTATCATATCCTATCCTCTATCCTATCCTATCCTCTATCTCATCCTATCCTCTATTCCATCCTATCCACTATTCCATCCTATCCTCCATCCTATCCTATCCTCTATCCTATCCTATCCTCTATCCTATCCTATCATTTATCCTATCCGATCCTTTATCCTATCCCATCCTCCATCCTATCCTATCCTCTATCCTATACTAGCCTCTATCCTATCATATCGTCTATCCTTTCCTATCCTCTATACTCTCCTCTATCGTATCCTATCCTCTATCCTATCCTATCCACTATCCTATCCTATCCGCTATCCTATCCTATCATTTATCCTATCCTATCCTCTATCGCATCCTGCCATATATCCGATTCTATTCTCTATCCTATCCTATCCGCTGTCCAATCCTATCCTCTATCCTATTCTAGCCTCTATCCTATCCTATCGTCTATCCTTTCCCATCCTCTATACTCTCCTCTATCTTATCCTATCCTCTATCGTATCCTACCATCTATCCTATCCTATCCTCTATCCCATCCTATCCGCTATTGTATCCCATCCTCTTTCCTATCCTATCCTCTATCATATCCTATCCTCTATCCTATGCTATCCTCTATCTCATCCTATCCTCTATTCCATCCTATCCACTATTCCATCCTATCCTCCATCCTATCCTATCCTCTATCCTATCCTATCCTCTATCCTATCCTATCCTCTATCCAATCCTATACTCTATCCTATCCTATTACTCTATCCTTTGCTATCCTCTATCCTATCCTATCCTCTATCCTATCCTATCCTCTATCCTATCCTATCCACTATCCTATCCTATCCGCTATCCTATCCTATCATTTATCCTATCCTACCCTCTATCGCATCCTGCCATATATCCGATACTATTCTCTATCCTATCCTATCCGCTGTCCAATCCTATCCTCTATATTATTCTAGCCTCTATCCTATCCTATCGTCTATCCTTCCCCATCCTCTATACTCTCCTCTATCTTATCCTATCCTCTTTCCTATCCTATCCTCTATCATATCCTATCCTCTATCCTATCCTATCCTCTATCTCATCCTATCCTCTATTCCATCCTATCCACTATTCCATCCTATCCTCCATCCTATCCTATCCTCTATCCTATCCTATCCTCTATCCTATCCTATCCTCTATCCAATCCTATACTCTATCCTATCCTATTACTCTATCCTTTGCTATCCTCTATCCTATCCTATCCTCTATCCTATCCTATCCTCTATCCTATCCTATCCACTATCCTATCCTATCCGCTATCCTATCCTATCATTTATCCTATCCTACCCTCTATCGCATCCTGCCATATATCCGATACTATTCTCTATCCTATCCTATCCGCTGTCCAATCCTATCCTCTATATTATTCTAGCCTCTATCCTATCCTATCGTCTATCCTTCCCCATCCTCTATACTCTCCTCTATCTTATCCTATCCTCTATCGTATCCTACCATCTATCCTATCCTATCCTCTATCCTATCCTATCCTCTATCTCATCCTATCCTCTATTCCATCCTATCCACTATTCCATCCTATCCTCCATCCTATCCTATCCTCTATCCTATCCTATCCTCTATCCTATCCTATCCTCTATCCAATCCTATACTCTATCCTATCCTATTACTCTATCCTTTGCTATCCTCTATCCTATCCTATCCTCTATCCTATCCTATCCTCCATCCTATCCTATCCTCTATCCTATCCTATCCTCTATCCTATCCTATCATTTATCCTATCCGATCCTCTATCCTATTCCATCCTCCATCCTATCCTATCCTCTATCCCATCCTATCCGCTATTGTATCCCATCCTCTTTCCTATCCTATCCTCTATCATATCCTATCCTCTATCCTATCCTATCCTCTGTCTCATCCTATCCTCTATTCCATCCTATCCACTATTCCATCCTATCCTCCATCCTATCCTATCCTCTATCCTATCCTATCCTCTATCCTATCCTATCCTCTATCCAATCCTATACTCTATCCTATCCTATTCCTCTATCCTTTGCTATCCTCTATCCTATCCTATCCTCTATCCTATCCTATCCACTATCCTATCCTATCCGCTATCCTATCCTATCATTTATCCTATCCTATCCTCTATCGCATCCTGCCATATATCCGATACTATTCTCTATCCTATCCTATCCGCTGTCCAATCCTATCCTCTATCCTATTCTAGCCTCTATCCTATCCTATCGTCTATCCTTCCCCATCCTCTATACTCTCCTCTATCTTATCCTATCCTCTATCGTATCCTACCATCTATCCTATCCTATCCTCTATCCCATCCTATCCGCTATTGTATCCCATCCTCTTTCCTATCCTATCCTCTATCATATCCTATCCTCTATCCTATCCTATCCTCTATCTCATCATATCCTCTATTCCATCCTATCCACTATTCCATCCTATCCTCCATCCTATCCTATCCTCTATCCTATCCTATCCTCTATCCTATCCTATCATTTATCCTATCCGATCCTCTATCCAATCCTATCCTCTATCCTATTCTATCCTCTATCCTATCCCATCCTCTATCGTATCCTATCCTCTATCCAATCCTATCCTCTATCCTATCCTATCCTCTATCCTATCCCATCCTCTATCGTATCCTATCCTCTATCCTATCCTATTCCTCTATCTTATGCTATCCTGTATCTCATCCTACCCTCTATCCTATCCTATCTTCTATCTTATCATATCATCTATCCCATCCTATCCTCCATCTTATCCTATCCTCTATCCTATACTATCCTCTATCCTATCCTATCCTCTACCGTATCCTATCCTCTATCCAATCCTATCCTCTATCATATCCTATCCTCAATCCTATCCTATCCTCTATCCCATCCAATCCTCCATCCTATCCTATCCTCTATCCCATCCTATCCTCCATCCTAACCTATCCTCTATCCTATCCTATCATTTATCCTATCCTATCCTCTATCCTATCCTATCTTCTATCTTATCATATCCTCTACCCCATCCTATCCTCCATCCTATCCTATCCTCTATCGTATACTATCCTCTATCCTATCCTATCCTCTACCGTATCCTACCATCTATCCTGTCCTATCTTCTATCACATCCTATCCTCTGTCCTTTCCTATCCTCTATCTTATCCTATCCTCCATCCTATCCTATCCTCTATCGTATCCTATCCTCTATCCATTTATATCCTCTATCATATCCTATCCTCTATCCTATCCTATCCTCTATCCAATCCTATACTCTATCCTATCTTATTCCTCTATCCTATGCTATCCTCTATCCTATCCTATCCTCTATCCTATCCTATCCTCTATCCTATCCTATCCTCTATCCTATCCTATCCTCTATCCTATCCTATCCTCTATCCTATCCTATCCTCTACCGTATCCTACCATCTATCCTGTCCTATCTTCTATCACATCCTATCCTATGTCCTTTCCTATCCTCTATCTTATCCTATCCTCCATCCTATCCTATCCTCTATCGTATCCTATCCTCTATCCAATCCTATCCTCTATCCTATCCTATCCTCTATCCTATCCTATGCTATCCTCTATCGTATCCTATCCTCTATCCAATCCTATCCTCTATCATATCCTATCCTCAATCCTATCCTATCCTCTATCCAATCCTATCCTCTATCCTATCCTATCCTCTATCCTATCCCATCCTCTATCGTATCCTATCCTCTATCCAATCCTATCCTCTATCCTATCCTATCCTCTATCCTATCCCATTCCTCTATCGTATCCTATCCTCTATCCAATCCTATTCCTCTATCTTATGCTATCCTGTATCTCATCCTACCCTCTATCCTATCCTATCTTCTATCTTATCATATCCTCTATCCCATCCTATCCTCCATCTTATCCTATCCTCTATCCTATACTATCCTCTATCCTATCCTATCCTCTACCGTATCCTATCCTCTATCCAATCCTATCCTCTATCATATCCTATCCTCAATCCTATCCTATCCTCTATCCCATCCTATCCTCCATCTTATCCTATCCTCTATCCCATCCTATCCTCCATCCTAACCTATCCTCTATCCTATCCTATCATTTATCCTATCCTATCCTCTATCCTATCCTATCTTCTATCTTATCATATCCTCTACTCCATCCTATCCTCCATCCTATCCTATCCTCTATCGTATACTATCCTCTATCCCATCCTATCCGCTATCGTATCCCATCCTCCATCCTATCCTATCCTCTATCCTATCCTATCCTCCATCCTATCCTATCATTTATCCTATCCGATCCTCTATCCTATCCTATCCTCTATCCTATCCTATCCGCCATCCTATCCTATCCTCTATCCTATCCTATCATTTATCCTATCCGATCCTCTATCCTATCCTATCCTATCCTCTACCGTATCCTACCATCTATCCTATCCTATCCTCTATCCCATCTTATCCTCTATCCTATCCTATACTCTATTCGATCCTATCCTCTATCCAATCCTATACTCTATCCTATCCTATTCCTCTATCCTATGCTATCCTCTATCCCATTCTATCCTCTAAGTTATCGTATCCTCTATCCCATCCTATCCTCCATCCTATCCTATCCTCTTTCCTATCCTATACTCTATCTTATCCTATCCTCTATCCCATCCTATCCTCCATCCTATCTTGTCCTCTATAGTATACTATCTTCTATCCTATCCTATCCTCTATCGTATCCTACCATCTATCCTATCCTATCCTCTATCCCATCCTATCCTCTATCCTATTCTAGCCTCTATCCTATCCTATCGTCTATCCTTTCCTATCCTCTATACTCTCCTGTATCGTATCCTATCCTCTATCGTATCCTACCATCTATCCTATCCTATCCTCTATCCCATCCTATCCTCTATCGTATCCTATCCTCTATCCTATCCTATCCTCTATCCAATCCTATACTCTATCCTATCCTATCCTCTATCTCATCCTATCCTCTATTCCATCCTATCCACTATTCCATCCTATCCTCCATCCTATCCTATCCTCTATCCTATCCTATCCTCTATCCTATCCTATCATTTATCCTATCCGATCCTCTATCCTATCCCATCCTCCATCCTATCCTATCCTCTATCCCATCCTATCCGCTATTGTATCCCATCCTCTTTCCTATCCTATCCTCTATCATATCCTATCCTCTATCCTATCCTATCCTCTATGTCATCCTATCCTCTATTCCATCCTATCCACTATTCCATCCTATCCTCCATCCTATCCTATCCTCAATCCTATCCTATCCTCTATCCTATCCTATCCTCTATCCAATCCTATACTCTATCCTATCCTATTCCTCTATCCTTTGCTATCCTCTATCCTATCCTATCCTCTATCCTATCCTATCCACTACCCTATCCTATCCGCTATCCTATCCTATCATTTATCCTATCCTATCCTCTATCGCATCCTGCCATATATCCGATACTATTCTCTATCCTATCCTATCCGCTGTCCAATCCTATCCTCTATCGAATTCTAGCCTCTATCCTATCCTATCGTCTATCCTTCCCCATCCTCTATACTCTCCTCTATCTTATCCTATCCTCTATCGTATCCTACCATCTATCCTATCCTATCCTCTATCCCATCGTATCCGCTATTGTATCCCATCCTCTTTCCTATCCTATCCTCTATCATATCCTATCCTCTATCCTATCCTATCCTCTATCTCATCCTATCCTCTATTCCATCCTATCCACTATTCCATCCTATCCTCCATCCTATCCTATCCTCTATCCTATCCTATCCTCTATCCTATCCTATCATTTATCCTATCCGATCCTTTATCCTATCCCATCCTCCATCCTATCCTATCCTCTATCCTATACTAGCCTCTATCCTATCATATCGTCTATCCTTTCCTATCCTCTATACTCTCCTCTATCGTATCCTATCCTCTATCCTATCCTATCCACTATCCTATCCTATCCGCTATCCTATCCTATCATTTATCCTATCCTATCCTCTATCGCATCCTGCCATATATCCGATTCTATTCTCTATCCTATCCTATCCGCTGTCCAATCCTATCCTCTATCCTATTCTAGCCTCTATCCTATCCTATCGTCTATCCTTTCCCATCCTCTATACTCTCCTCTATCTTATCCTATCCTCTATCGTATCCTACCATCTATCCTATCCTATCCTCTATCCCATCCTATCCGCTATTGTATCCCATCCTCTTTCCTATCCTATCCTCTATCATATCCTATCCTCTATCCTATCCTATCCTCTATCTCATCCTATCCTCTATTCCATCCTATCCACTATTCCATCCTATCCTCCATCCTATCCTATCCTCTATCCTATCCTATCCTCTATCCTATCCTATCCTCTATCCAATCCTATACTCTATCCTATCCTATTCCTCTATCCTTTGCTATCCTCTATCCTATCCTATCCTCTATCCTATCCTATCCACTATCCTATCCTATCCGCTATCCTATCCTATCATTTATCCTATCCTATCCTCTATCGCATCCTATCCTCTATCCTATCCTATCCTCTATCCAATCCTATACTCTATCCTATCCTATCCTCTATCTCATCCTATCCTCTATTCCATCCTATCCACTATTCCATCCTATCCTCCATCCTATCCTATCCTCTACCGTATCCTATCCTCTATCCAATCCTATCCTCTATCATATCCTATCCTCAATCCTATCCTATCCTCTATCCCATCCAATCCTCCATCCTATCCTATCCTCTATCCCATCCTATCCTCCATCCTAACCTATCCTCTATCCTATCCTATCATTTATCCTATCCTATCCTCTATCCTATCCTATCTTCTATCTTATCATATCCTCTACCCCATCCTATCCTCCATCCTATCCTATCCTCTATCGTATACTATCCTCTATCCTATCCTATCCTCTACCGTATCCTACCATCTATCCTGTCCTATCTTCTATCACATCCTATCCTCTGTCCTTTCCTATCCTCTATCTTATCCTATCCTCCATCCTATCCTATCCTCTATCGTATCCTATCCTCTATCCAATTATATCCTCTATCATATCCTATCCTCTATCCTATCCTATCCTCTATCCAATCCTATACTCTATCCTATCTTATTCCTCTATCCTATGCTATCCTCTATCCTATCCTATCCTCTATCCTATCCTATCCTCTATCCTATCCTATCCTCTATCCTATCCTATCCTCTATCCTATCCTATCCTCTACCGTATCCTACCATCTATCCTGTCCTATCTTCTATCACATCCTATCCTATGTCCTTTCCTATCCTCTATCTTATCCTATCCTCCATCCTATCCTATCCTCTATCCAATCCTATCCTCTATCCTATCCTATCCTCTATCCTATCCTATCCTATCCTCTATCGTATCCTATCCTCTATCCAATCCTATCCTCTATCATATCCTATCCTCAATCCTATCCTATCCTCTATCCAATCCTATCCTCTATCCTATCCTATCCTCTATCCTATCCCATCCTCTATCGTATCCTATCCTCTATCCAATCCTATCCTCTATCCTATCCTATCCTCTATCCTATCCCATTCCTCTATCGTATCCTATCCTCTATCCAATCCTATTCCTCTATCTTATGCTATCCTGTATCTCATCCTACCCTCTATCCTATCCTATCTTCTATCTTATCATATCCTCTATCCCATCCTATCCTCCATCTTATCCTATCCTCTATCCTATACTATCCTCTATCCTATCCTATCCTCTACCGTATCCTATCCTCTATCCAATCCTATCCTCTATCATATCCTATCCTCAATCCTATCCTATCCTCTATCCCATCCTATCCTCCATCTTATCCTATCCTCTATCCCATCCTATCCTCCATCCTAACCTATCCTCTATCCTATCCTATCATTTATCCTATCCTATCCTCTATCCTATCCTATCTTCTATCTTATCATATCCTCTACTCCATCCTATCCTCCATCCTATCCTATCCTCTATCGTATACTATCCTCTATCCCATCCTATCCGCTATCGTATCCCATCCTCCATCCTATCCTATCCTCTATCCTATCCTATCCTCCATCCTATCCTATCATTTATCCTATCCGATCCTCTATCCTATCCTATCCTCTATCCTATCCTATCCGCCATCCTATCCTATCCTCTATCCTATCCTATCATTTATCCTATCCGATCCTCTATCCTATCCTATCCTATCCTCTACCGTATCCTACCATCTATCCTATCCTATCCTCTATCCCATCTTATCCTCTATCCTATCCTATACTCTATTCGATCCTATCCTCTATCCAATCCTATACTCTATCCTATCCTATTCCTCTATCCTATGCTATCCTCTATCCCATTCTATCCTCTAAGTTATCGTATCCTCTATCCCATCCTATCCTCCATCCTATCCTATCCTCTTTCCTATCCTATCCTCTATCTTATCCTATCCTCTATCCCATCCTATCCTCCATCCTATCTTGTCCTCTATAGTATACTATCTTCTATCCTATCCTATCCTCTATCGTATCCTACCATCTATCCTATCCTATCCTCTATCCCATCCTATCCTCTATCCTATTCTAGCCTCTATCCTATCCTATCGTCTATCCTTTCCTATCCTCTATACTCTCCTGTATCGTATCCTATCCTCTATCGTATCCTACCATCTATCCTATCCTATCCTCTATCCCATCCTATCCTCTATCGTATCCTATCCTCTATCCTATCCTATCCTCTATCCAATCCTATACTCTATCCTATCCTATCCTCTATCTCATCCTATCCTCTATTCCATCCTATCCACTATTCCATCCTATCCTCCATCCTATCCTATCCTCTATCCTATCC
This sequence comes from Halictus rubicundus, assembly GCF_050948215.1. Taxonomy (NCBI): domain Eukaryota; kingdom Metazoa; phylum Arthropoda; class Insecta; order Hymenoptera; family Halictidae; genus Halictus; species Halictus rubicundus. Next base: position 1,031,608 of record NW_027488603.1, read on the forward strand.
TATCCTCTATCCTATCCTATCATTTATCCTATCCGATCCTCTATCCTATCCCATCCTCCATCCTATCCTATCCTCTATCCCATCCTATCCGCTATTGTATCCCATCCTCTTTCCTATCCTATCCTCTATCATATCCTATCCTCTATCCTATCCTATCCTCTATGTCATCCTATCCTCTATTCCATCCTATCCACTATTCCATCCTATCCTCCATCCTATCCTATCCTCAATCCTATCCTATCCTCTATCCTATCCTATCCTCTATCCAATCCTATACTCTATCCTATCCTATTCCTCTATCCTTTGCTATCCTCTATCCTATCCTATCCTCTATCCTATCCTATCCACTATCCTATCCTATCCGCTATCCTATCCTATCATTTATCCTATCCTATCCTCTATCGCATCCTGCCATATATCCGATACTATTCTCTATCCTATCCTATCCGCTGTCCAATCCTATCCTCTATCGAATTCTAGCCTCTATCCTATCCTATCGTCTATCCTTCCCCATCCTCTATACTCTCCTCTATCTTATCCTATCCTATATCGTATCCTACCATCTATCCTATCCTATCCTCTATCCCATCGTATCCGCTATTGTATCCCATCCTCTTTCCTATCCTATCCTCTATCATATCCTATCCTCTATCCTATCCTATCCTCTATCTCATCCTATCCTCTATTCCATCCTATCCACTATTCCATCCTATCCTCCATCCTATCCTATCCTCTATCCTATCCTATCCTCTATCCTATCCTATCATTTATCCTATCCGATCCTTTATCCTATCCCATCCTCCATCCTATCCTATCCTCTATCCTATACTAGCCTCTATCCTATCATATCGTCTATCCTTTCCTATCCTCTATACTCCCCTCTATCGTATCCTATCCTCTATCCTATCCTATCCACTATCCTATCCTATCCGCTATCCTATCCTATCATTTATCCTATCCTATCCTCTATCGCATCCTGCCATATATCCGATACTATTCTCTATCCTATCCTATCCGCTGTCCAATCCTATCCTCTATCCTATTCTAGCCTCTATCCTATCCTATCGTCTATCCTTCCCCATCCTCTATACTCTCCTCTATCTTATCCTATCCTCTATCGTATCCTACCATCTATCCTATCCTATCCTCTATCCCATCCTATCCGCTATTGTATCCCATCCTCTTTCCTATCCTATCCTCTATCATATCCTATCCTCTATCCTATCCTATCCTCTATCTCATCATATCCTCTATTCCATCCTATCCACTATTCCATCCTATCCTCCATCCTATCCTATCCTCTATCCTATCCTATCCTCTATCCTATCCTATCATTTATCCTATCCGATCCTCTATCCTATCCCATCCTCCATCCTATCCTATCCTCTATCCTATACTAGCCTCTATCCTATCATATCGTCTATCCTTTCCTATCCTCTATACTCTCCTCTATCGTATCCTATCCTCTATCGTATCCTACCATCTATCCAATACTATCCTCTACCGTATCCTACCATCTATCCTATCCTATCTACCATCACATCCTATCCTCAGTCCTATCCTATCTTCCATCTTATCCTATCCTCTATCCAATACTATCCTCCATCCTATCCTATCCTCTATCGTATCCTATCCTCTATCCAATCCTATCCTCTATCATATCCTATCCTCAATCCTATCCTATCCTCTATCTTATCGTATCCTCTATCCCATCCTATCCTCCATCCAATTATATGCTCCATCCTATCCTATCCTCTATCCAATCCTATCCTCTATCGTATCCTATCCTTTATCCTATCCTATCTTCTATCCTATTCTATCCTCTATCGTATCCCATCCTCTATCCTATCCTACCAACTATCCTATCCTATCCTCTATCCTATCCTATCCTCTATCCTATCCCATCCTCTATCGTATCCTATCCTCTATCCAATCCTATCCTCTATCCTATCCTATCCTCTATCCTATCCCATTCTCTATCGTATCCTATCCTCTATCCTATCCAATTCCTCTATCCTATGCTATCCTCTATCCCATCCTATCCTCTATCCTATCCTATCTTCTATCTTATCATATCCTCTATCCCATGCTATCCTCCATCTTATCCTATCCTCTATCCTATACTATCCTCTATCCTATCCTATCCTCTATCGTATCCTGTCCTCTGTCCTTTCCTATCCTCTATCTAATCCTATCCTCCATCCTATCCTATCCTCTATCGTATCCTGTCCTCCATCCAATCCTATCCTCTATCATATCGTGTCCTCAATCCTATCCTATCCTCTATCCAATCCTATCCTCTATCGTATCCTATCCTTTATCCTATCCTATCCGCCATCCTATCCTATCCTCTATCCTATCCTATCATTTATCCTATCCGATCCTCTATCCTATCCTCTACCGTATCCTACCATCTATCCTATCCTATCCTCTATCCCATCTTATCCTCTATCCTATCCTATACTCTATTCGATCCTATCCTCTATCCAATCCTATACTCTATCCTATCCTATTCCTCTATCCTATGCTATCCTCTATCCCATTCTGTCCTCTAAGTTATCGTATCCTCTATCCCATCCTATCCTCCATCCTATCCTATCCTCTTTCCTATCCTATCCTCTATCTTATCCTATCCTCTATCCCATCCTATCCTCCATCCTATCTTGTCCTCTATAGTATACTATCTTCTATCCTATCCCATCCTCTATCCTATCCTATCATTTATCCTATCCTATCCTCTATCGTATCCTACCATCTATCCTATCCTATCCTCTATCCCACCCCATCCTCTATCCTATTCTAGCCTCTATCCTATCCTATCGTCTATCCTTTCCTATCCTCTATACTCTCCTGTATCGTATCCTATCCTCTATCGTATCCTACCATCTATCCTATCCTATCCTCTATCCCATTCTATCCTCTATCGTATCCTATCCTCTATCCTATCCTATCCTCTATCCAATCCTATACTCTATCCTATCCCATTCCTCTATCCTATGCTATCCTCTATCCCATTCTATCCTCTAAGTTATCGTATCCTCTATCCCATCCTATCCTCCATCCTATCTTGTCCTCTATAGTATACTATCTTCTATCCTATCCCATCCTCTATCCTATCCTATCATTTATCCTATCCTATCCTCTATCCTATCCTATTCCTCTATCCTATGCTATCCTCTATCCTATCCTATCCTCTATCCTATCCTATCCACTATCCTATCCTATCCGCTATCCTGTCCTTTTTTTTTTTTTTTTTTAAAGGTATTTGCCTCTATTTGACTTTTCAATTTCTACAAAAATCGTTAAAAATCTATTATCGCTGGTTACGCATATACTTAATTTAATTTACTCTAATCGATTCGCTTAGACTTAATCTATTTTATATATACTAACACTTAAAGTACCTAGACTCGAGATTAACACTAGGATTACAAATCTAAAACCTAAACTCTAATACTTTACTAGCTAAACCTATCAACTAAAAACCAAAAAACTAACGCAAACAGTTGTAATTCTAATTTTTCTATTAACCTAACCTATGTTATCTACAAATCGCACAGAATCGCCGAGGTCCGCAGAAATCTACTTCACGGCTGCAAAGTTCTCTCTGCCTGCTAACTTCGGAAATTTGACGAATTTCGCAAAATTGTTAGAATTTTTGGAAAAATCTCGTGCGATCGACGGGAACAATTCTAAAAACGCTTCGACTTGTCTGCAGTCGTCTGAACGTGACGAAAAAACGCTAAAAAATGCTAAAATTCTGCTAAATTCAGGATTTCGCAAGAGGGAAGTGGGGGTTTTTGGATAGTTAACCCCCACTTATTCTTATATGGTTGTAAAGCCCTCGCTGTATGCGTAATTTGCCTCGTTGAAAGTTTTTTCGAAAATCGGCTCCTTCCCCTTGTCAGTGCTGTTATCTCGAAAAGGGGGGGGGGGGTTCGAAAAAATTTTTTGCCTTGGGGAACTTCGTTCCCCAGATCAAAAACACCCCTTACATACTCCTACCGAGTCGACCCACGTACTCAGAATTTTTTCTGATCCGAAATTATTTGGTCACCCGGTATGCATGCTAATTTTAAACTATAACCGATTCCGGCGTTCAGCGGCTCGTTGTAAAGGTACGGGCGAGCACTTTACTTTCGTCTGGTCCGTTTCCCTAAATTCCGTAAAATAAGCCTGCTAATCGCTATATCTCCGAAATGGGTGGGTGTAGAGCAAAAAGGTTTTCAGGGGGGAGAATAACTTCTCCTTTCCGGCCCCCTTCGACTCGCCACCCTCCGAAATAGACCCTCCTAAAATTTTATTATGATCGGCCTATTTTCGAGTTCCACCCGTTTCTGTCCGATATTCTAAAACTTTATATCCGGTGTACTTATTACCCTGGCTATCCCTCTGTGGTATAAGTTCTTTCTAATTCCTACCTTACTTTTAGATTGACCGTTAGACCGACCCCTCACGTTGTGTGTGGACCTTTACCGCCGGGCCTTTCGGGTGTTCTCTATCCTCTATTGTTCTTTGTCTTTCTCTCTCTCTCTCTCTCTCTCTCACGTCACTAGACACTTGAAAGTTCTTGGTAACTATGTCTCGAGTGTACTTGGTCGTTTTTTCTACACCTTTTTTCACTGGTTTTAATTAATTATTAATTTTTCGAATCTAATTGAAATTTCTATTATTTTTAACGCGTTTCTAATCTTTTTTATTTCTTTTCAGGTATAGCTGTTCCCGAGGTAGATGCACGGTGCTATTTTACCCGAAGAGTTGCAGTTTTTCGGCTTTTCGGCACTCCCGTTACCCGGATTTTGCTGAAAGTATCTTTTTTCACGTAAGTATTCCTGTTTTTATCTTTTAAGAGTTTAATCTTTTCTTTTTCTTTTTCAGGTATTCGCGTTTGGTTTTTCGAGTTTCTATACTTAATGATCTGCTATTTTCTTACGAATTATACAATTGTTATTCAATTATTTAATTTCGAATTAAAGCAGTTTATCCGCCCCTGAGGGGCTTTTGACCCGGTTTCCGTGTAACTCGCGTCTTTATTCACTTTTCGGCTTTTATAATCCTTTTGACTTTAAACTTTCCACTCACTTTTTACTTTTATATGTACTCATACTAATTCTATCGAGTAGGAATAAATTAAAGTAAAACTCGCGAGTGCGGTTGAAATTTTCGCGTTTCTATACTCTCTTACGATGTTTGCTCGGTGAGATTTCGATTCGCTCTCATCCGCTATCCTATCCTATCATTTATCCTATCCTATCCTCTATCGCATCCTGCCATATATCCGATACTATTCTCTATCCTATCCTATCCGCTGTCCAATCCTATCCCCTATCCTATTCCAGCCTCTATCCTATCCTATCGTCTATCCTTTCCTATCCTCTATACTCTCCTCTATCTTATACTATCCTCTATCGTATCCTACCATCTATCCTATCCTATCCTCTATCCCATCCTATCCGCTATTGTATCCCATCCTGTATCCTATCCTATCCTCTATCATATCCTATCCTCTATCCTATCCTATCCTCTATCTCATCCTATCCTCTATTCCATCCTATCCTCTATTCCATCCTATCCTCCATAGTATCCTATCCTCTATCCCATTCTATCCTCTATCCTATCCTATCCTCTATCCTATCCTATCCTCTATCCTATCCTATCCTCTATCCAATCCTGTGCTCTATCCTATCCTATCCTCTATCCTATCCCATCCTCTATCCTATCCTATCCTCTATCCTATTCTATCCTCTATCGTATCCTATCCTCTATCCTATCCTACCATCTATCTTATCCTACCCTCTATCCCATCCTATCCTCTATCCTATCCCATCCTCTAACGTATCCTATCGTTTATCCTATCCTATTCTATCCTCTATCGTATCCTATCCTCTATCCTATCCTACCATCTATCCTATCCTATCATCTATCCCATCCTAGCCTCCATCCTATCCTATCCTCTATCTCATCCTATCCTCTATTCCATCCTATCCTCTATTCCATCCTATCCTCCATCCTATCCTATCCTCTATCCTATCCTATCCTCCATCCTATCCTATCATTTATCCTATCCGATCCTCTATCCTATCCTATCCTCCATCCTATCCTATCCTCTATCCTATCCTATCCTCTATCCAATCCTGTGCTCTATCCTATCCTCTATCCTATCCCATCCTCTATCCTATCCTATCCTCTATCCTATTCTATCCTCTATCGTATCCTATCCTCTATCCTATCCTACCATCTATCTTATCCTACCCTCTATCCCATCCTATCCTCTATCCTGTCCCATCCTCTAACGTATCCTATCGTTTATCCTATCCTATTCTATCCTCTATCGTATCCTATCCTCTATCCTATCCTACCATCTATCCTATCCTATCCTCTATCCCATCCTATCCTCCATCCTATCCTATCCTCTATCTCATCCTATCCTCTATTCCATCCTATCCTCTATTCCATCCTATCCTCCATCCTATCCTATCCTCTATCCTATCCTATCCTCCATCCTATCCTATCATTTATCCTATCCGATCCTCTATCCTATCCTATCCTCCATCCTATCCTATCCTCTATCCTATACTAGCCTCTATCCTATCCTATCGTCTATCCTTTCCTATCCTCTATCGTACCCTACCATCTATCTAATCCTATCCTCTATCCTATCCTATCCCCTATCCTATCCTATCCTCTATCCTATCGTATCCTCTATCCTATCCTATCCGCCATCCTATCCTATCCTCTATCCTATCCTATCATTTATCCTATCCGATCCTCTATCCTATCCTATCCCCTATCCCATCTTATCCTCTATCCTATCCTATACTCTATTCGATCCTATCCTCTATCCAATCCTATACTCTATCCTATCCTATTCCTCTATCCTATGCTATCCTCTATCCCATTCTATCCTCTAAGTTATCGTATCCTCTATCCCATCCTATCCTCCATTCTATCCTATCCTCTTTCCTATCCTATCCTCTATCTTATCCTATCCTCTATCCCATCCTATCCTCCATCCTATCTTTTCCTCTATAGTATACTATCTTCTATCCTATCCCATCCTCTATCCTATCCTACCATCTATCCTATCCTATCCTCTATCCCATCCTATCCTCTATCCTATCCTATCCTCTATCCTATCCTATCCTCTATCCTATCCTATCATTTATCCTATCCGATCCTCTATCCTATCCTCTACCGTATCCTACCATCTATCCTATCCTATCCTCTATCCCATCTTATCCTCTATCCTATCTTGTCCTCTATAGTATACTATCTTCTATCCTATCCCATCCTCTATCCTATCCTATCATTTATCCTATCCTATCCTCTATCGTATCCTACCATCTATCCTATCCTAACCTCTATCCCATCCTATCCTGTATCCTATTCTAGCCTCTATCCTATCCTATCGTCTATCCTTTCCTATCCTCTATACTCTCCTGTATCGTATCCTATCCTCTATCGTATCCTACCATCTATCCTATCCTATCCTCTATCCCATCCTATCCTCTATCGTATCCTATCCTCTATCCTATCCTATCCTCTATCCAATCCTATACTCTATCCTATCCTATTCCTCTATCCTATGCTATCCTCTATCCTATCCTATCCTCTATCCTATCCTATCCACTATCCTATCCTATCCGCTATCCTATCCTATCATTTATCCTATCCTATCCTCTATCGCATCCTGCCATATATCCGATACTATTCTCTATCCTATCCTATCCGCTGTCCAATCCTATCCTCTATCCTATTCTATCCTCTATCGTATCCTACCATCTATCCTATCCTATCCTCTATCCCATCCTATCCTCTATCGTATCCTATCCTCTATCCTATCCTATCCTCTATCCAATCCTATACTCTATCCTATCCTATTCCTCTATCCTATGCTATCCTCTATCCTATCCCATCCTCTATCCTATCCTACCATCTATCCTATCCTATCCTCTATCCCATCCTATCCTCTATCCTATCCTATCCTCTATCCTATCCTATCCTCTATCCAATCCTATACTCTATCCTATCCTATTCCTCTATCCTTTGCTATCCTCTATCCTATGCTATCCTCTATCCTATCCTATCCACTATCCTATCCTATCCGCTATCCTATCCTATCATTTATCCTATCCTATCCACTATCGCATCCTGCCATATATCCGATACTATTCTCTATCCTATCCTATCCGCTGTCCAATCCTATCCTCTATCCTATTCTAGCCTCTATCCTATCCTATCGTCTATCCTTTCCCATCCTCTATACTCTCCTCTATCTTATCCTATCCTCTATCGTATCCTACCATCTATCCTATCCTATCCTCTATCCCATCCTATCCGCTATTGTATCCCATCCTCTTTCCTATCCTATCCTCTATCATATCCTATCCTCTATCCTATCCTATCCTCTATCTCATCCTATCCTCTATTCCATCCTATCCACTATTCCATCCTATCCTCCATCCTATCCTATCCTCTATCCTATCCTATTCCTCTATCCTATCCTATCCTCTATCCAATCCTATACTCTATCCTTTGCTATCCTCTATCCTATCCTATCCTCTATCCTATCCTATCCACTATCCTATCCTATCCGCTATCCTATCCTATCCTCTATCGCATCCTGCCATATATCCGATACTATTCTCTATCCTATCCTATCCGCTGTCCAATCCTATCCTCTATCCTATTCTAGCCTCTATCCTATCCTATCGTCTATCCTTTCCCATCCTCTATACTCTCCTCTATCTTATCCTATCCTCTATCGTATCCTACCATCTATCCTATCCTATCCTCTATCCCATCCTATCCGCTATTGTATCCCATCCTCTTTCCTATCCTATCCTCTATCATATCCTATCCTCTATCCTATCCTATCCTCTATCTCATCCTATCCTCTATTCCATCCTATCCACTATTCCATCCTATCCTTCATCCTATCCTATCCTCTATCCTATCCTATCCTCTATCCTATCCTATCATTTATCCTATCCGATCCTCTATCCTATCCCATCCTCCATCCAATCCTACCCTCTATCGTATCCTATCCTCTATCCAATCCTATCCTCTATCCTATCCTATCCTCTATCCTATCCCATTCTCTATCGTATCCTATCCTCTATCCTATCCAATTCCTCTATCCTATGCTATCCTCTATCCCATCCTATCCTCTATCCTATCCTATCTTCTATCTTATCATATCCTCTATCCCATGCTATCCTCCATCTTATCCTATCCTCTATCCTTTCCTATCCACTATCCTATCCTATCCGCTATCCTATCCTATCATTTATCATATCCTATCCTCTATCGCATCCTGCCATATATCGGATACTATTCTCTATCCTATCCTATCCGCTGTCCAATCCTATCCTCTATCCTATTCTAGCCTCTATCCTATCCTATCGTCTATCCTTTCCTATCCTCTATACTCTCCTCTATCGAATCCTATCCTCTATCGTATCCTACCATCTATCCAATCCTATCCTCTACCGTATCCTACCATCTATCCTATCCTATCTTCCATCACATCCTATCCTCAGTCCTATCCTATCTTCCATCTTATCCTATCCTCTATCCAATACTATCCTCCATCCTATCCTATCCTCTATCGTATCCTATCCTCTATCCAATTTTATCCTCTATCATATCCTATCCTCAATCCTATCCTATCCTCTATCTTATCGTATCCTCTATCGTATCCTATCCTTTATCCTATCCTATCCTCTATCCTATTCTATCCTATATCGTATCCTATCCTCTATCGTATCCTACCATCTATCCTATCCTATCCTCTATCCCATCCTATCCTCTATCCTATCCTATCCTCTATTCTATCCTATCCTCTATCCAATCCTATACTCTATCCTATCCTATTCCTCTATCCTATGCTATCCTCTATCCTATTCTATCCTCCATCCTATCCTATCCTCTATCCTATACTATCCTCTATCCTATCCTATCCTCTATCCTTTCCTATCCACTATCCTATCCTATCCGCTATCCTATCCTATCATTTATCCTATCCTATCCTCTATCGCATCCTGCCATATATCCGATACTATTCTCTATCCTATCCTATCCGCTGTCCAATCCTATCCTCTATCCTATTCTAGCCTCTATCCTATCCTATCGTCTATCCTTTCCTATCCTCTATACTCTCCTCTATCGTATCCTATCCTCTATCGTATCCTACCATCTATCCAATCCTATGCTCTACCGTATCCTACCATCTATCCTATCCTATCTTCCATCACATCCTATCCTCAGTCCTATCCTATCTTCCATCTTATCCTATCCTCTATCCAATACTATCCTCCATCCTATCCTACCCTCTATCGTATCCTATCCTCTATCCAATCCTATCCTCTATCATATCCTATCCTCAATCCTATCCTATCCCCTATCTTATCGTATCCTCTATCCCATCCTATCCTCCATCCAATTATATCCTCCATCCTATCCTATCCTCTATCCAATCCTATCCTCTATCGTATCCTATCCTTTATCCTATCCTATACTCTATCCTATTCTATCCTCTATCGTATCCTATCCTCTATCCTATCCTACCAACTATCCTATCCTATCCTCTATCCTATCCTATCCTCTACCCTATCCCATCCTCTATCGTATCCTATCCTCTATCCAATCCTATCCTCTATCCTATCCTATCCTCTATCCTATCCCATCCTCTATCGTATCCTATCCTCTATCCTATCCTATTCCTCTATCCTATGCTATCCTCTATCTTATCCTATCCTCTATCCCATCCTATCCTCCATCCTACCCAACCTCTATCGTATCCTATCCTGTATCCTATCCTATCCTCTATCATATCCTACACTCTATCCTATCCTATCGTCTATCCTATCCTATCCTCTATCCTATCCTCTCAGCTATCCTATCCTATCCTCTATCGTATCCTACCATCTATCCTATCCTATCCTCTATCCCATCCTATCCTCTATCCCATCCTATCCTCTATCCTATCCCATCCTCTATCCTATCCTATCCTCTATCATATCCTATCCTCTATCCTATCCTATCCTCTATCGCATCCTATCCTCTATCCTATCCTATCCTCTATCATATCCTATCCTCTATCCTATCCTATCCTCTATCCCATCCTATCCTCTATCCCATCCTATCCTCTATCCTATCCCATCCTCTATCCTATCCTATCCTCTATTATATCCTATCCTCTATCCTATCCTATCCTCTATCGTATCCTATCCTCTATCATATCCTATTCCTCTATCCTATCCTATCCTCCATCCTACCCTATCCTCTATGCTATTCTATCCTCTATCCCATCCTATACTCTACCGTATTCTACCATCAATCCTATCCTATCCTCTATCTTACGTATCCTCTATCCCATCCTATCCACCATCCAATTATATCCTCCATCCTATCCTATCCTCTATCCAATCCTACCCTCTATCGTATCCTATCCTTTATCCTATCCTATCCTCTATCCTATTCTATCCTCTATCGTATCCCATCCTCAATCCTATCCTACCAACTATCCTATCCTATCCTCTATCCTATCCTATCCTATATCCTACCCCATCCTCTATCGTATCCTATCCTCTATCCAATCCTATCCTCTATCGTATCCTATCCTCTATCCAATCCTATCCTCTATCCTATCCTATCCTCTATCTCATCCTATCCTCTATTCCATCCTATCCTCCATCCTATCCTATCCTCTATCCTATTCTACCCTCTATCCAATCCTATCCTCTATCCTATCCTATCCTATATCCTATCCTATCCTCTATCCTTTCCCATCCTCTATCCTATCCTATCCTCTATCATATCCTATCCTCTATCCTATCCTATCCTATCCTCTATCATATCCTATCCTCTATCCTATCCTATCCTCTATGCTATTCTATCCTGTATCCTATCCTATACTCTACCGTATTCTACCATCTATCCTATCCTATCCTCTATCATATCCTATCATCTATCCTATCCTATCCTCTATCGTATCCTATCCTCTATCCCATCCTATCCTCTATCCTATCCCATCCTCTATCCTATCCTATCCTCTATCATATCCTATCGTCTATCCTATCCTATCCTCTATCTTATCCTATCCTCTATCCCATCCTATCCTTTATCCTATCCCATCCTCTATCCTATCCTATCCTCTATGATATCCTATCCTCTATCCTATCCTATCCTCTATCTCATCCTATCCTCTATCCTATCCTATCCTCTATCATATCCTATCCTCCATCCTATCCTATCCTCTATCCTATTCTACCCTCTATCCAATCCTATCCTCTATCCTATCCTATCCTATATACTATCCTATCCTCTATCCTATCCCATCCTCTATCCTATCCTATCCTCTATCATATCCTATCCTCTATCCTATCCTATCCTCTATCTCATCCCATCCTCTATCCTATCCTATCCTCTATCCTATACTATCCTCTATCCTATCCTATCCTCTATCCTTTCCTATCCACTATCCTATCCTATCCGCTATCCTATCCTATCCTCTATCGCATCCTGCCATATATCCGATACTATTCTCTACCCTATCCTATCCGCTGTCCAATTCTATCCTCTATCCTATTCTAGCCTCTATCCTATCCTATCGTCTATCCTTTCCTATACTCTATACTCTCCTCTATCGTATCCTATCCTCTATCGTATCCTACCATCTATCCAATCCTATCCTCTACCGTATCCTACCATCTATCCTATCCTATCTTCCATCACATCCTATCCTCAGTCCTATCCTATCTTCCATCTTATCCTATCCTCTATCCAATACTATCCTCCATCCTATCCTATCCTCTATCGTATCCTATCCTCTATCCAATCCTATCCTCTATCATATCCTATCCTCAATCCTATCCTATCCTCTATCTTATCGTATCCTCTATCCCATCCTATCCTCCATCCAATTATATCCTCCATCCTATCCTATCCTCTATCCAATCCTATCCTCTATCGTATCCTATCCTTTATCCTATCCTATACTCTATCCTATTCTATCCTCTATCGTATCCTATCCTCTATCCTATCCTACCAACTATCCTAACCTATCCTCTATCCTATCCTATCCTCTACCCTATCCCATCCTCTATCGTATCCTATCCTCTATCCAATCCTATCCTCTATCCTATCCTATCCTCTATCCTATCCCATCCTCTATCGTATCCTATCCTCTATCCTATCCTATTCCTCTATCCTATGCTATCCTCTATCTTATCCTATCCTCTATCCCATCCTATCCTCCATCCTACCCAACCTCTATCGTATCCTATCCTGTATCCTATCCTATCCTCTATCATATCCTACACTCTATCCTATCCTATCGTCTATCCTATCCTATCCTCTATCCTATCCTCTCAGCTATCCTATCCTATCCTCTATCGTATCCTACCATCTATCCTATCCTATCCTCTATCCCATCCTATCCTCTATCCCATCCTATCCTCTATCCTATCCCATCCTCTATCTTATCCTATCCTCTATCATATCCTATCCTCTATCCTATCCTATCCTCTATCGCATCCTATCCTCTATCCTATCCTATCCTCTATCATATCCTATCCTCTATCCTATCCTATCCTCTATCCCATCCTATCCTCTATCCCATCCTATCCTCTATCCTATCCCATCCTCTATCCTATCCTATCCTCTATCATATCCTATCCTCTATCCTATCCTATCCTCTATCGTATCCTATCCTCTATCATATCCTATTCCTCTATCCTATCCTATCCTCCATCCTACCCTATCCTCTAGACTATTCTATACTCTATCCCATCCTATACTCTACCGTATTCTACCATCAATCCTATCCTATCCTCTATCTTATCGTATCCTCTATCCCATCCTATCCACCATCCAATTATATCCTCCATCCTACCCTATCCTCTATCCAATCCTACCCTCTATCGTACCCTATCCTTTATCCTATCCTATCCTCTATCCTATTCTATCCTCTATCGTATCCCATCCTCAATCCTATCCTACCAACTATCCTATCCTATCCTCTATCCTATCCTATCCTCTATCCTACCCCATCCTCTATCGTATCCTATCCGCTATCCAATCCTATCCTCTATCCTATCCTATCCTCTATCCTATCCCATTCTCTATCGTATCCTATCCTCTATCCTATCCAATTCCTCTATCCTATGCTATCCTCTATCCCATCCTATCCTCTATCCTATCCTATCTTCTATCTTATCATATCCTCTATCCCATGCTATCCTCCATCTTATCCTATCCTCTATCCTATACTATCCTCTATCCTATCCTATCCTCTATCGTATCCTGTCCTCTGTCCTTTCCTATCCTCTATCTAATCCTATCCTCCATCCTATCCTATCCTCTATCGTATCCTGTCCTCTATCCAATCCTATCCTCTATCATATCGTATCCTCAATCCTATCCTATCCTCTATCCAATCCTATCCTCCATCGTATCCTATCCTTTATCCTATCCTATCCTCTATCCTATTCTATCCTATATCCTATCCTATCCTCTATCGTATCCTACCATCTATCCTATCCTATCCTCTATCCCATCCTATCCTCCATCCTATACTATCCTCTATCCTATACTATCCTCTATCCTATCCTATCCTCTATCCTTTCCTATCCACTATCCTATCCTATCCGCTATCCTATCCTATCATTTATCCTATCCTATCCTCTATCGCATCCTGCCATATATCCGATACTATTCTCTATCCTATCCTATCCGCTGTCCAATCCTATCCTCTATCCTATTCTAGCCTCTATCCTATCCTATCGTCTATCCTTTCCTATCCTCTATACTCTCCTCTATCGAATCCTATCCTCTATCGTATCCTACCATCTATCCAATCCTATCCTCTACCGTATCCTACCATCTATCCTATCCTATCTTCCATCACATCCTATCCTCAGTCCTATCCTATATTCCATCTTATCCTATCCTCTATCCAATACTATCCTCCATCCTATCCTATCCTCTATCGTATCCTATCCTCTATCCAATCCTATCCTCTATCCTATCCTATCCTCTATCTCATCCTATCCTCTATTCCATCCTATCCTCCATCCTATCCTATCCTCTATCCTATTCTACCCTCTATCCAATCCTATCCTCTATCCTATCCTATCCTATATCCTATCCTATCCTCTATCCTTTCCCATCCTCTATCCTATCCTTTCCTCTATCATATCCTATCCTCTATCCTATCCTATCCTATCCTCTATCATATCCTATCCTCTATCCTATCCTATCCTCTATGCTATTCTATCCTGTATCCTATCCTATACTCTACCGTATTCTACCATCTATCCTATCCTATCCTCTATCATATCCTATCATCTATCCTATCCTATCCTCTATCATATCCTATCCTCTATCCTATCCTATCCTCTATCTCATCCTATCCTCTATCCTATCCTATCCTCTATCATATCCTATCCTCTATCCTATCCTATCCTCTATGCTATTCTATCCTGTATCCTATCCTATACTCTACCGTATTCTACCATCTATCCTATCCTATCCTCTATCATATCCTATCGTCTATCCTATCCTATCCTCTATCGTATCCTATCCTCTATCCCATCCTATCCTCTATCCTATCCCATCCTCTATCCTATCCTATCCTCTATCATATCCTATCGTCTATCCTATCCTATCCTCTATGCTATTCTATCCTGTATCCTATCCTATACTCTACCGTATTCTACCATCTATCCTATCCTATCCTCTATCATATCCTATCCTCTATCCTATCCTATCCTCTATGCTATTCTATCCTGTATCCTATCCTATACTCTACCGTATTCTACCATCTATCCTATCCTATCCTCTATCATATCCTATCATCTATCCTATCCTATCCTCTATCGTATCCTATCCTCTATCCCATCCTATCCTCTATCCTATCCCATCCTCTATCCTATCCTATCCTCTATCATATCCTATCGTCTATCCTATCCTATCCTCTATCTTATCCTATCCTCTATCCCATCCTATCCTCTATCCTATCCCATCCTCTATCCTATCCTATCCTCTATGATATCCTATCCTCTATCCTATCCTATCCTCTATCTCATCCTATCCTCTATCCTATCCTATCCTCTATCATATCCTATCCTCCATCCTATCCTATCCTCTATCCTATTCTACCCTCTATCCAATCCTATCCTCTATCCTATCCTATCCTATATACTATCCTATCCTCTATCCTATCCCATCCTCTATCCTATCCTATCCTCTATCATATCCTATCCTCTATCCTATCCTATCCTCTATCTCATCCCATCCTCTATCCTATCCTATCCTCTATCCTATACTATCCTCTATCCTATCCTATCCTCTATCCTTTCCTATCCACTATCCTATCCTATCCGCTATCCTATCCTATCATTTATCCTATCCTATCCTCTATCGCATCCTGCCATATATCCGATACTATTCTCTACCCTATCCTATCCGCTGTCCAATTCTATCCTCTATCCTATTCTAGCCTCTATCCTATCCTATCGTCTATCCTTTCCTATACTCTATACTCTCCTCTATCGTATCCTATCCTCTATCGTATCCTACCATCTATCCAATCCTATCCTCTACCGTATCCTACCATCTATCCTATCCTATCTTCCATCACATCCTATCCTCAGTCCTATCCTATCTTCCATCTTATCCTATCCTCTATCCAATACCATCCTCCATCCTATCCTATCCTCTATCGTATCCTATCCTCTATCCAATCCTATCCTCTATCATATCCTATCCTCAATCCTATCCTATCCTCTATCTTATCGTATCCTCTATCCCATCCTATCCTCCATCCAATTATATCCTCCATCCTATCCTATCCTCTATCCAATCCTATCCTCTATCGTATCCTATCCTTTATCCTATCCTATACTCTATCCTATTCTATCCTCTATCGTATCCTATCCTCTATCCTATCCTACCAACTATCCTAACCTATCCTCTATCCTATCCTATCCTCTACCCTATCCCATCCTCTATCGTATCCTATCCTCTATCCAATCCTATCCTCTATCCTATCCTATCCTCTATCCTATCCCATCCTCTATCGTATCCTATCCTCTATCCTATCCTATTCCTCTATCCTATGCTATCCTCTATCTTATCCTATCCTCTATCCCATCCTATCCTCCATCCTACCCAACCTCTATCGTATCCTATCCTGTATCCTATCCTATCCTCTATCATATCCTACACTCTATCCTATCCTATCGTCTATCCTATCCTATCCTCTATCCTATCCTCTCAGCTATCCTATCCTATCCTCTATCGTATCCTACCATCTATCCTATCCTATCCTCTATCCCATCCTATCCTCTATCCCATCCTATCCTCTATCCTATCCCATCCTCTATCCTATCCTATCCTCTATCATATCCTATCCTCTATCCTATCCTATCCTCTATCGCATCCTATCCTCTATCCTATCCTATCCTCTATCATATCCTATCCTCTATCCTATCCTATCCTCTATCCCATCCTATCCTCTATCCCATCCTATCCTCTATCCTATCCCATCCTCTATCCTATCCTATCCTCTATCATATCCTATCCTCTATCCTATCCTATCCTCTATCGTATCCTATCCTCTATCATATCCTATTCCTCTATCCTATCCTATCCTCCATCCTACCCTATCCTCTAGACTATTCTATACTCTATCCCATCCTATACTCTACCGTATTCTACCATTAATCCTATCCTATCCTCTATCTTATCGTATCCTCTATCCCATCCTATCCACCATCCAATTATATCCTCCATCCTACCCTATCCTCTATCCAATCCTACCCTCTATCGTACCCTATCCTTTATCCTATCCTATCCTCTATCCTATTCTATCCTCTATCGTATCCCATCCTCAATCCTATCCTACCAACTATCCTATCCTATCCTCTATCCTATCCTATCCTCTATCCTACCCCATCCTCTATCGTATCCTATCCGCTATCCAATCCTATCCCTTATCCTATCCTATCCTCTATCCTATCCCATTCTCTATCGTATCCTATCCTCTATCCTATCCAATTCCTCTATCCTATGCTATCCTCTATCCCATCCTATCCTCTATCCTATCCTATCTTCTATCTTATCATATCCTCTATCCCATGCTATCCTCCATCTTATCCTATCCTCTATCCTATACTATCCTCTATCCTATCCTATCCTCTATCGTATCCTGTCCTCTGTCCTTTCCTATCCTCTATCTAATCCTATCCTCCATCCTATCCTATCCTCTATCGTATCCTGTCCTCTATCCAATCCTATCCTCTATCATATCGTATCCTCAATCCTATCCTATCCTCTATCCAATCCTATCCTCTATCGTATCCTATCCTTTATCCTATCCTATCCTCTATCCTATTCTATCCTATATCCTATCCTATCCTCTATCGTATCCTACCATCTATCCTATCCTATCCTCTATCCCATCCTATCCTCCATCCTATACTATCCTCTATCCTATACTATCCTCTATCCTATCCTATCCTCTATCCTTTCCTATCCACTATCCTATCCTATCCGCTATCCTATCCTATCATTTATCCTATCCTATCCTCTATCGCATCCTGCCATATATCCGATACTATTCTCTATCCTATCCTATCCGCTGTCCAATCCTATCCTCTATCCTATTCTAGCCTCTATCCTATCCTATCGTCTATCCTTTCCTATCCTCTATACTCTCCTCTATCGAATCCTATCCTCTATCGTATCCTACCATCTATCCAATCCTATCCTCTACCGTATCCTACCATCTATCCTATCCTATCTTCCATCACATCCTATCCTCAGTCCTATCCTATATTCCATCTTATCCTATCCTCTATCCAATACTATCCTCCATCCTATCCTATCCTCTATCGTATCCTATCCTCTATCCAATCCTATCCTCTATCCTATCCTATCCTCTATCTCATCCTATCCTCTATTCCATCCTATCCTCCATCCTATCCTATCCTCTATCCTATTCTACCCTCTATCCAATCCTATCCTCTATCCTATCCTATCCTATATCCTATCCTATCCTCTATTCCATCCTATCGTCCATCCTATCCTATCCTCTATCCTATTCTACCCTCTATCCAATCCTATCCTCTATCCTATCCTATCCTATATCCTATCCTATCCTCTATCCTATCCCATCCTCTATCCTATCCTATCCTCTATCATATCCTATCCTCTATCCTATCCTATCCACTATCTCATCCTATCATCTAACCTATCCTCTATCATATCCTATCCTCTATCCTATCCTATCGTCTATCTTATCGTATCCTCTATTCTATCCTATCCTCTATCCAATCCTATACTCTATCCTATCCTATTCCTCTATCCTATGCTATCCTCTATCCTATTCTATCCTCTAACTTATCCTATACTCTATCCTATCCTATCCTCTATCCTATCCTACCATCTATCCTATCCTATCCTCTATCCCATCCTATCCTCCATCCTATACTATCCTCTATCCTATACTATCCTCTATCCTATCCTATCCTCTATCCTTTCCTATCCACTATCCTATCCTATCCGCTATCCTATCCTATCATTTATCCTATCCTATCCTCTATCGCATCCTGCCATATATCCGATACTATTCTCTATCCTATCCTATCCGCTGTCCAATCCTATCCTCTATCCTATTCTAGCCTCTATCCTATCCTATCGTCTATCCTTTCCTATCCTCTATACTCTCCTCTATCGAATCCTATCCTCTATCGTATCCTACCATCTATCCAATCCTATCCTCTACCGTATCCTACCATCTATCCTATCCTATCTTCCATCACATCCTATCCTCAGTCCTATCCTATATTCCATCTTATCCTATCCTCTATCCAATACTATCCTCCATCCTATCCTATCCTCTATCGTATCCTATCCTCTATCCAATCCTATCCTCTATCCTATCCTATCCTCTATCTCATCCTATCCTCTATTCCATCCTATCCTCCATCCTATCCTATCCTCTATCCTATTCTACCCTCTATCCAATCCTATCCTCTATCCTATCCTATCCTATATCCTATCCTATCCTCTATCCTTTCCCATCCTCTATCCTATCCTATCCTCTATCATATCCTATCCTCTATCCTATCCTATCCTATCCTCTATCATATCCTATCCTCTATCCTATCCTATCCTCTATGCTATTCTATCCTGTATCCTATCCTATACTCTACCGTATTCTACCATCTATCCTATCCTATCCTCTATCATATCCTATCATCTATCCTATCCTATCCTCTATCGTATCCTATCCTCTATCCCATCCTATCCTCTATCCTATCCCATCCTCTATCCTATCCTATCCTCTATCATATCCTATCGTCTATCCTATCCTATCCTCTATCTTATCCTATCCTCTATCCCATCCTATCCTCTATCCTATCCCATCCTCTATCCTATCCTATCCTCTATGATATCCTATCCTCTATCCTATCCTATCCTCTATCTCATCCTATCCTCTATCCTATCCTATCCTCTATCATATCCTATCCTCCATCCTATCCTATCCTCTATCCTATTCTACCCTCTATACAATCCTATCCTCTATCCTATCCTATCCTATATACTATCCTATCCTCTATCCTATCCCATCCTCTATCCTATCCTATCCTCTATCATATCCTATCCTCTATCCTATCCTATCCTCTATCTCATCCCATCCTCTATCCTATCCTATCCTCTATCATATCCTATCCTCTATCCTATCCTATCCTCTATCTCATCCTATCCTCTATTCCATCCTATCCTCCATCCTATCCTATCCTCTATCCTATTCTACCCTCTATCCAATCCTATCCTCTATCCTATCCTATCCTATATCCTATCCTATCCTCTATCCTATCCCATCCTCTATCCTATCCTATCCTCTATCATATCCTATCCTCTATCCTATCCTATCCTCTATCTCATCCTATCCTCTATCCTATCCTATCCTCTATCATATCCTATCCTCTATCCTATCCTATCCTCTATCGTATCCTATCCTCTATCCCATCCTATCCTCTATCCTATCCCATCCTCTATCCTATCCTATCCTCTATCATATCCTATCGTCTATCCTATCATATCCTCTATCTTATCCTATCCTCTATCCCATCCTATCCTCTATCCTATCCCATCCTCTATCCTATCCTATCCTCTATGATATCCTATCCTCTATCCTATCCTATCCTCCATCTCATCCTTTCCTCTATCCTATCCTATCCTCTATCATATCCTATCCTCCATCCTATCCTATCCTCTATCCTATTCTACCCTCTATCCAATCCTATCCTCTATCCTATCCTATCCTATATACTATCCTATCCTCTATCCTATCCCATTATCTATCCTATCCTATCCTCTATCATATCCTATCCTCTATCCTATCCTATCCTCTATCTCATCCTATCCTCTATTCCATCCTATCCTCCATCCTATCCTATCCTCTATCCTATTCTACCCTCTATCCAATCCTATCCTCTATCCTATCCTATCCTATATCCTATCCTATCCTCTATCCTATCCCATCCTCTATCCTATCCTATCCTCTATCTCATCCTATCCTCTATTCCATCCTATCCTCCATCCTATCCTATCCTCCATCCTATACTATCCTCTATCCTATCCTCTCATCTAACATTTCCTATCCTCTATCCCAACCTATCCTCCATCCTCTCCTATCCTCTATCCTATCCTATCCTCTATCTTATACTATCCTCTATCCCATCCTATCCTCTATCCCATCCTATCCTCTATCCTATCCCATCCTCTATCCTATCCTATCCTCTATCATATCCTATCCTATATCCTATCCTATCCTCTATCTTATCGTATCCTCTATCGTATCCTATCCTTTATCCTATCCTATCCTCTATCCTATTCTATCCTATATCGTATCCTATCCTCTATCGTATCCTACCATCTATCCTATCCTATCCTCTATCCTATCCTATCCTCTATCCTATCCCATCCTCTATCGTATCCTATCCTCTATCCAATCCTATCCTCTATCCTATCCTATCCTCTATCCTATCCCATCCTCTATCGTATCCTATCCTCTATCCTATCCTATTCCTCTATCCTATGCTATCCTCTATCTTATCCTATCCTCTATCCCATCCTATCCTCCATCCTACCCAACCTCTATCGTATCCTATCCTGTATCCTATCCTATCCTCTATCATATCCTACACTCTATCCTATCCTATCGTCTATCCTATCCTATCCTCTATCCTATCCTCTCAGCTATCCTATCCTATCCTCTATCGTATCCTACCATCTATCCTATCCTATCCTCTATCCCATCCTATCTTCTATCCCATCCTATCCTCTATCCTATCCTATCCTCTATGATATCCTATCCTCTATCCTATCCTATCCTCTATCTCATCCTATCCTCTATCCTATCCTATCCTCTATCATATCCTATCCTCCATTCTATCCTATCCTCTATCCTATTCTACCCTCTATCCAATCCTATCCTCTATCCTATCCTATCCTATATACTATCCTATCCTCTATCCTATCCCATCCTCTATCCTATCCTATCCTCTATCATATCCTATCCTCTATCCTATCCTATCCTCTATCTCATCCCCTCCTCTATCCTATCCTATCCTCTATCATATCCTATCCTCTATCCTATCCTATCCTCTATCTCATCCTATCCTCTATTCCATCCTATCCTCCATCCTATCCTATCCTCTATCATATCCTACACTCTATCCTATCCTATCGTCTATCCTATCCTATCCTCTATCCTATCCTCTCAGCTATCCTATCCTATCCTCTATCGTATCCTACCATCTATCCTATCCTATCCTCTATCCCATCCTATCTTCTATCCCATCCTATCCTCTATCCTATCCCATCCTCTATCGTATCCTATCCTCTATCCAATCCTATCCTCTATCCTATCCTATCCTCTATCCTATCCCATCCTCTATCGTATCCTATCCTCTATCCTATCCTATTCCTCTATCCTATGCTATCCTCTATCTTATCCTATCCTCTATCCCATCCTATCCTCCATCCTACCCAACCTCTATCGTATCCTATCCTGTATCCTATCCTATCCTCTATCATATCCTACACTCTATCCTATCCTATCGTCTATCCTATCCTATCCTCTATCCTATCCTCTCAGCTATCCTATCCTATCCTCTATCGTATCCTACCATCTATCCTATCCTATCCTCTATCCCATCCTATCTTCTATCCCATCCTATCCTCTATCCTATCCTATCCTCTATGATATCCTATCCTCTATCCTATCCTATCCTCTATCTCATCCTATCCTCTATCCTATCCTATCCTCTATCATATCCTATCCTCCATCCTATCCTATCCTCTATCCTATTCTACCCTCTATCCAATCCTATCCTCTATCCTATCCTATCCTATATACTATCCTATCCTCTATCCTATCCCATCCTCTATCCTATCCTATCCTCTATCATATCCTATCCTCTATCCTATCCTATCCTCTATCTCATCCCATCCTCTATCCTATCCTATCCTCTATCATATCCTATCCTCTATCCTATCCTATCCTCTATCTCATCCTATCCTCTATTCCATCCTATCCTCCATCCTATCCTATCCTCTATCCTATCCTATCCTCTATCTCATCCTATCCTCTATCCTATCCTATCCTCTATCATATCCTATCCTCTATCCTATCCTATCCTCTATGCTATTCTATCCTGTATCCTATCCTATACTCTACCGTATTCTACCATCTATCCTATCCGAACCTCTATCATATCCTATCGTCTATCCTATCCTATCCTCTATCGTATCCTATCCTCTATCCCATCCTATCCTCTATCCTATCCCATCCTCTATCTTATCCTATCCTCTATCATATCCTATCCTCTATCCTATCCTATCCTCTATCTCATCCTATCCTCTATCCTATCCTATCCTCTATCATATCCTATCCTCTATCTCATCCTATCCTCTATTCCATCCTATCCTCCATCCTATCCTATCCTCCATCCTATACTATCCTCTATTCTATCCTCTCATCTAACATTTCCTATCCTCTATCCCAACCTATCCTCCATCCTCTCCTATCCTCTATCCTATCCTATCCTCTATCTCATCCTATCCTCTATCCTATCCTATCCTCTATCATATCCTATCCTCCATCCTATCCTATCCTCTATCCTATTCTACCCTCTATCCATTCCTATCCTCTATCCTATCCTATCCTATATACTATCCTATCCTCTATCCTATCCCATCCTCTATCCTATCCTATCCTCTATCATATTCTATCCTCTATCCTATCCTATCCTCTATCTCATCCTATCCTCTATCCTATCCTGTCTCTATCATATCCTATCCTCTATCCTATCCTATCCTCTATCTCATCCTATCCTCTATTCCATCCTATCCTCCATCCTATCCTATCCTCTATCCTATTCTACCCTCTATCCAATCCTATCCTCTATCCTATCCTATCCTATATCCTATCCTATCCTCTATCCTATCCCATCGTCTATCCTATCCCATCATCTATCCTATCCTATCCTCTATCATATCCTATCCTCTATCATATCCTATCCTCTATCTCATCCTATCCTCTATCCTATCCTATCCTCTATCATATCCTATCCTCTATCCTATCCTATCCTCTATCTCATCCTATCCTCTATTCCATCCTATCGTCCATCCTATCCTATCCTCTATCCTATTCTACCCTCTATCCTATCCTATCCTATATCCTATCCTATCCTCTATCCTATCCTATCCTCTATCTCATCCTATCCTCTATTCCATCCTATCCTCCATCCTATCCTATCCTCTATCCTATTCTACCCTCTATCCAATCCTATCGTCTATGCTATCCTATCCTATATCCTATCCTATCCTCTATCCTATCCTATCCTCTATCGTATCCTATCCTCTATCTTATCCTATCCTCTATCCCATCCTATCCTCCATACTATCCTATCCTCTATCGTATCCTATCCTGTATCCTATCCTATCCTCTATCATATCCTACCATCTATCCTATCCTATCCTCTATCATATCCTATCGTCTATCCTATCCTATCCTCTATCTTATCCTATCCTGTATCCCATCCTAACCTCCATCCTATCCTCCATCCTATCCTATCCTCTATCGTATCCTATCCTGTATCCTATCCTATCCTCTATCATATCCTACCCTCTATCGCATCCTACAATATATCCGATACTATTCTCTCTCCTATCCTATCCGCTGTCCAATCCTATCCTCTATCCTATCCTATCGTCTATCCTTTCCTATCCTCTATACTCTCCTCTATCGTAACCTATCCTCTATCGTATCCTACCATCTATCCTATCCTATCCTCTATCATATCCTATCGTCTATCCTATCCTATCCTCTATCTTATCCTATCCTGTATCCCATCCTAACCTCCATCCTATCCTCCATCCTATCCTATCCTCTATCGTATCCTATCCTGTATCCTATCCTATCCTCTATCATATCCTACCCTCTATCGCATCCTACCATATATCCGATACTATTCTCTCTCCTATCCTATCCGCTGTCCAATCCTATCCTCTATCCTATCCTATCGTCTATCCTTTCCTATCCTCTATACTCTCCTCTATCGTAACCTATCCTCTATCGTATCCTACCATCTATCCTATCCTATCCTCTATCCCATGCTATCCTCTATCCCATCCTATCCTCTATCCTATCCCATTCTCTATCCTATCCTATCCTCTATCATATCCTATCCTCTACCCTATCCTATCCTCTCTCTCATCCTATCCTCTATCCTATCCTAGCCTCTATCATATCCTCTCCTCTATCCTATCCTATCCTCTATCTCATCCTATCCTCTATTCCATCCTATCCTCCATCCTATCCTATCCTCTATGCTATTCTATCCTATATCCTATCCTATCCTCTATCTCATCGTATCCTCTATCCAATCCTATCCTCTATCCTATCCAATCCTATATCCTATCCTATCCTCTATCCTATCCTATCCTCTATCCTATCCTATCCTCTATCCTATCTTATCGTATCCTCTATCCCATCCTATCCTCCATCCTATCCTATCCTCTATCCTATACTATCCTCTATCCTATCCTATCCTCTATCTTATCCTATCCTCTATCCCATCCTATCCTCCATCTTATCCTATCCTCTATCCTATCCTATCCTCTATCTCATCCTATCCTCTATTCCATCCTATCCTCCATCCTATCCTATCCTCTATCTCATCCTATCCTCTATTCCATCCTATCCTCCATCCTATCCTATCCTCTATCCTATTCTACCCTCTATCCAATCCTATCGTCTATCCTATCCTATCCTATATCCTATCCTATCCTCTATCCTATCCTATCCTCTATCCTTTCCTATCCACTATCCTATCCTATCCGCTATCCTATCCTATCATTTATCCTATCCTGTCCTCTATCGCATCCTGTCATATATCCGATACTATTCTCTATCCTATCCTATCCGCTGTCCAATCCTATCCTCTATCCTATTCTAGCCTCTATCCTATCCTATCGTCTATCCTTTCCTATCCTCTATACTCTCCTCTATCCAATCCTGTCCTCTATCATATCCTATCCTCAATCCTATCCTATCCTCTATCCAATCCTATCCTCTATCGTATCCTATCCTTTATCCTATCCTTTCCTCTATCCTATTCTATCCTATATCGTATCCTATCCTCTATCGTATCCTACCATCTATCCTATCCTATCCTCTATCCCATCCTATCCGCTATCGTATCCCATCCTCTATCCTATCCTATCCTCTATCATATCCTATCCTCTATCCTATCCTATCCTCTATCTCATCCTATCCTCTATTCCATCCTATCCTCTATTCCAGCCTATCCTCCATAGTACCCTATCCTCTATGCTATTCTATTCCTCTATCATATGCTATCCTCTATCCTATCCTATCCTCTATCCTATCCTATCGTATCCTCTACCGTATCCTACCATCTATCCAATCCTTTCCTCTACCGTATCCTACCATCTATCCTATCCTATCCTCTATCATATACTATCCTCAATCCTATCCTATCCTCTATCCTATTGTATCCTCTATCGTATCCTATCCTCTATCCTATCCTACCATCTATCCTATCCTATCCTCTATCATATCCTATCCTCTATCCTATCCTATCCTCTATCCTATCCTATCCTCTATCCTATCCCATCCTCTATCGTATCCTATCCTCTATCATATCCTATCCTCTATCCTATCCTATCCTCTATCTTATCCTATCCTCTATCCCATCCTATCCTCCATCCTATCCTATCCTCTATTGTATCCTATCCTGTATCCTATCCTATCCTATATCCTATGCTATCCTCTATCCTATCCCATCCTCTATCGTATCCTATCCTCTATCCTATCCTATTCCTCTATCCTATGCTATCCTCTATCCCATCCTATCCTCTATCCCATCCTATCCTCCATCCTATCCTGTCCTCTAGCGTATACTATCCTCTATCCTATCCTATACTCTACCGTATTCTACCATCTATCCTATCCTATCCTCTATCATATCCCATCCTCTATCCTATCCTATCCTCTATCTCATCCTATCCTCTATTCCATCCTATCCTCCATCCTATCCTATCCTCTATCCTAGTCTACCCTCTATCCAATCCTATCGTCTATCCTATCCTATCCTCTATCATATCCCATCCTCTATCCTATCCTATCCTCTATCGTATCCTATCCTGTATCCTATCCTATCCTCTATCATATCCTACCCTCTATCGCATCCTACAATATATCCGATACTATTCTCTCTCCTATCCTATCCGCTGTCCAATCCTATCCTCTATCCTATCCTATCGTCTATCCTTTCCTATCCTCTATACTCTCCTCTATCGTAACCTATCCTCTATCGTATCCTACCATCTATCCTATCCTATCCTCTATCCCATGCTATCCTCTATCTTATCCTATCCTCTATCTCATCCTATCCTCTATTCCATCCTATCCTCCATCCTATCCTATCCTCCATCCTATCCTATCCTCTATCCTATTCTACCCTCTATCCAATCCTATCCTCTATCCTATCCTATCCTATATACTATCCTATCCTCTATCATATCCTATCCTCTATCCTATCCTATCCTCTATCTCATCCTATCCTCTATTCCATCCTATCCTCCATCCTATCCTATCCTCTATCCTATCCTATCATCTATCCTATACAATCCTCTATCCTATACAATCCTCTATCCTATCCTATCCTGTATCCTATCCTATACTCTATCCTATCCTCTATCCTATCCTATCCTCTATCCTATCCTATCCTCAATCCCATCCTATCCTCTATCCTATCCTATCCTCTATCCTATCCTATCCCGTATACTATCCTATCCTCTATCCTATCCTATCATCTATCCTATCCCATCCTCTATCCTATCCTATCCTCTATCATATCCTATCGTCTATCCTATCCTATCCTCCATCTTATCCTATCCTCTATCCTATACTATCCTCTATCCTATCCTATCCTCTACCGTATCCTATCCTCTATCCAATCCTATCCTCTATCATATCCTATCCTCCATCCTATCCTATCCTCTATCCTATCCTATCATCTATCCTATACAATCCTCTATCGTATCCTATCCTGTACCCTATCCTATGCTCTATCCTATCCTCTATCCTATCCCATCCTCTATCCTATCCTATCCTCTATCCTATCCTATCCTCTATCTCATCCCATCCTCTATCCTATCCTATCCTCTATCATATCCTATCCTCTATCCTATCCTATCCTCTATCTCATCCTATCCTCTATTCCATCCTATCCTCCATCCTATCCTATCCTCTATCCTATTCTACCCTCTATCCAATCCTATCCTCTATCCTATCCTATCCTATATCCTATCCTATCCTCTATCCTATCCTATCCTCTATCTCATCCTATCCTCTATTCCATCCTATCCTCCATCCTATCCTATCCTCTATCCTATTCTACCCTCTATCCAATCCTATCCTCTATCCTATCCTATCCTATATCCTATCCTATCCTCTATCCTATCCCATCCTCTATCCTATCCTATCCTCTATCATATCCTATCCTCTATCCTATCCTATCCTCTATCTCATCCTATCCTCTATCCTATCCTATCCTCTATCATATCCTATCCTCTATCCTATCCTATCCTCTATGCTATTCTATTCTGTATCCTATCCTATACTCTACCGTATTCTACCATCTATCCTATAATATCCTCTATCATATCCTATCGTCTATCCTATCCTATCCCCTATCGTATCCTCTCCTCTATCCCATCCTGTCCTCTATCCTATCCCATCCTCTATCCTATCCTATCCTCTATCATATCCTATCTTCTATCCTATCCTATCCTCTATCTCATCCTATCCTCTATCCTATCCTATCCTCTATCATATCCTATCCTCTATCCTATCCTATCCTCTATCTCATCCTATCCTCTATTCCATCCTATCGTCCATCCTATCCTATCCTCTATCCTATTCTACCCTCTATCCAATCCTATCCTCTATCCTATCCTATCCTATATCCTATCCTATCCTCTATCCTATCTCATCCTCTATCCTATCCTATCCTCTATCATATCCTATCCTCTATCCTATCCTATCCACTATCTCATCCTATCATCTAACCTATCCTCTATCATATCCTATCCTCTATCCTATCCTATCGTCTATCTTATCGTATCCTCTATCCCATCCTATCCTCCATCCTATCCTATCCTCAATGCTATTCTATCCTGTATCCTATCCTATACTCTACCGTATTCTACCATCTATCCTATCCTATCCTCTATCATATCCTATCGTCTATCCTATCCTATCCTCTATCGTATCCTATCCTCTATCCCATCCTATCCTCTATCCTATCCCATCCTCTATCCTATCCTATCCTCTATCATATCCTATCCTCTATCCTATCCTATCCTCTATCTCATCCTATCCTCTATCCTATCCTATCCTCTATCATATCCTATCCTCTATCCTATCCTATCCTCTATTCCATCCTATCCTCCATCCTATCCTATCCTCTATCCTATTCTACCCTCTATCCAATCCTATCCTCTATCCTATCCTATCCTATATCCTATCCTATCCTCTATCCCATCCCATCCTCTATCCTATCCTATCCTCTATCTCATCCTATCCTCTATTCCATCCTATCCTCCATCCTATCCTATCCTCCATCCTATACTATCCTCTATCCTATCCTCTCATCTAACATTTCCTATCCTCTATCCCAACCTATCCTCCATCCTCTCCTATCCTCTATCCTATCCTATCCTCTATCTTATACTATCCTCTATCCCATCCTATCCTCTATCCCATCCTATCCTCTATCCTATCCCATCCTCTATCCTATCCTATCCTCTATCATATCCTATCCTCTATCCTATCCTATCCTCTATCCCATCCTATCCGCTATCGTATCCCATCCTCTATCCTATCCTATCCTCTATCATATCCTATCCTCTATCCTATCCTATCCTCTATCTCATCCTATCCTCTATTCCATCCTATCCTCTATTCCAGCCTATCCTCCATAGTACCCTATCCTCTATGCTATTCTATTCCTCTATCATATGCTATCCTCTATCCTATCCTATCCTCTATCCTATCCTATCGTATCCTCTACCGTATCCTACCATCTATCCAATCCTTTCCTCTACCGTATCCTACCATCTATCCTATCCTATCCTCTATCATATACTATCCTCAATCCTATCCTATCCTCTATCCTATTGTATCCTCTATCGTATCCTATCCTCTATCCTATCCTACCATCTATCCTATCCTATCCTCTATCATATCCTATCCTCTATCCTATCCTATCCTCTATCCTATCCTATCCTCTATCCTATCCCATCCTCTATCGTATCCTATCCTCTATCATATCCTATCCTCTATCCTATCCTATCCTCTATCTTATCCTATCCTCTATCCCATCCTATCCTCCATCCTATCCTATCCTCTATTGTATCCTATCCTGTATCCTATCCTATCCTATATCCTATGCTATCCTCTATCCTATCCCATCCTCTATCGTATCCTATCCTCTATCCTATCCTATTCCTCTATCCTATGCTATCCTCTATCCCATCCTATCCTCTATCCCATCCTATCCTCCATCCTATCCTGTCCTCTAGCGTATACTATCCTCTATCCTATCCTATACTCTACCGTATTCTACCATCTATCCTATCCTATCCTCTATCATATCCCATCCTCTATCCTATCCTATCCTCTATCTCATCCTATCCTCTATTCCATCCTATCCTCCATCCTATCCTATCCTCTATCCTAGTCTACCCTCTATCCAATCCTATCGTCTATCCTATCCTATCCTCTATCATATCCCATCCTCTATCCTATCCTATCCTCTATCGTATCCTATCCTGTATCCTATCCTATCCTCTATCATATCCTACCCTCTATCGCATCCTACAATATATCCGATACTATTCTCTCTCCTATCCTATCCGCTGTCCAATCCTATCCTCTATCCTATCCTATCGTCTATCCTTTCCTATCCTCTATACTCTCCTCTATCGTAACCTATCCTCTATCGTATCCTACCATCTATCCTATCCTATCCTCTATCCCATGCTATCCTCTATCTTATCCTATCCTCTATCTCATCCTATCCTCTATTCCATCCTATCCTCCATCCTATCCTATCCTCCATCCTATCCTATCCTCTATCCTATTCTACCCTCTATCCAATCCTATCCTCTATCCTATCCTATCCTATATACTATCCTATCCTCTATCATATCCTATCCTCTATCCTATCCTATCCTCTATCTCATCCTATCCTCTATTCCATCCTATCCTCCATCCTATCCTATCCTCTATCCTATCCTATCATCTATCCTATACAATCCTCTATCCTATACAATCCTCTATCCTATCCTATCCTGTATCCTATCCTATACTCTATCCTATCCTCTATCCTATCCTATCCTCTATCCTATCCTATCCTCAATCCCATCCTATCCTCTATCCTATCCTATCCTCTATCCTATCCTATCCCGTATACTATCCTATCCTCTATCCTATCCTATCATCTATCCTATCCCATCCTCTATCCTATCCTATCCTCTATCATATCCTATCGTCTATCCTATCCTATCCTCCATCTTATCCTATCCTCTATCCTATACTATCCTCTATCCTATCCTATCCTCTACCGTATCCTATCCTCTATCCAATCCTATCCTCTATCATATCCTATCCTCCATCCTATCCTATCCTCTATCCTATCCTATCATCTATCCTATACAATCCTCTATCGTATCCTATCCTGTACCCTATCCTATGCTCTATCCTATCCTCTATCCTATCCCATCCTCTATCCTATCCTATCCTCTATCCTATCCTATCCTCTATCTCATCCCATCCTCTATCCTATCCTATCCTCTATCATATCCTATCCTCTATCCTATCCTATCCTCTATCTCATCCTATCCTCTATTCCATCCTATCCTCCATCCTATCCTATCCTCTATCCTATTCTACCCTCTATCCAATCCTATCCTCTATCCTATCCTATCCTATATCCTATCCTATCCTCTATCCTATCCTATCCTCTATCTCATCCTATCCTCTATTCCATCCTATCCTCCATCCTATCCTATCCTCTATCCTATTCTACCCTCTATCCAATCCTATCCTCTATCCTATCCTATCCTATATCCTATCCTATCCTCTATCCTATCCCATCCTCTATCCTATCCTATCCTCTATCATATCCTATCCTCTATCCTATCCTATCCTCTATCTCATCCTATCCTCTATCCTATCCTATCCTCTATCATATCCTATCCTCTATCCTATCCTATCCTCTATGCTATTCTATTCTGTATCCTATCCTATACTCTACCGTATTCTACCATCTATCCTATAATATCCTCTATCATATCCTATCGTCTATCCTATCCTATCCCCTATCGTATCCTCTCCTCTATCCCATCCTGTCCTCTATCCTATCCCATCCTCTATCCTATCCTATCCTCTATCATATCCTATCTTCTATCCTATCCTATCCTCTATCTCATCCTATCCTCTATCCTATCCTATCCTCTATCATATCCTATCCTCTATCCTATCCTATCCTCTATCTCATCCTATCCTCTATTCCATCCTATCGTCCATCCTATCCTATCCTCTATCCTATTCTACCCTCTATCCAATCCTATCCTCTATCCTATCCTATCCTATATCCTATCCTATCCTCTATCCT